>NC_048595.1:421824187-422124187 GCF_003668045.3 Cricetulus griseus
TTAATGGAAATTATGTAACTTGTATAGAAAGTATTAGCTTAAAAGTATTCTTTTGTTTAGCATTTAATTGATTCTTGGGGAATGAGTTCTAATTCACTTTTAGTAGAAAATGTTAGTAAATGTAAAAAAAAAAAAAAACCCATACCCAAAAGGATAAAGAAATATAGGGGAGGGGCAATCTTTTATTTAAAATACAAAATAATTCTAATTTGAGGGCTTAACTCTGTCTGGCATTTAAAATACAATGGAGTTCATCACAAACTCTTTGGCTTCCATCTTGTGAATTGAAATTTTCAACAGAGCCATCCCATTAGTAAATTGTCCTGTGCTAATGTGCTTGCTTGGGGCAATAATCATCAGAGTTCCCGGATCTGGGCCTTGCCAGTGCCGATGCACCAGGAGTGGGTGATATAGTATTGTAATTACACAATTAGCCTTGTCAAGGCATGGAGCATGGGAAATAGGATCTTGAAGCTTGAAATGTGGCAGGCTGATAGATGATGGCCATTAAGCTATCCTTTGTTCGCTTTGGGATGAGTAGATCCTGAGCTTAGGCAAAGGCTCCTTAATGAAGGATAAAATCCTTGACCCACAGCCGCACTTCTTCATGTGCTCATAATCGCTCAGCTCACCCTTCCTTTCTACTACACATATATTCTGCTCATCTCTCACCTCAGCCTGATGAAAAGTAATGAACTGTTGCCAACAAGCTCTTTGTAATCCATCACATTTAGATGATGGAAAGTGGAATTTTGTACAAACATTGTGCAGCCTAAGACTTCTCACCATGACAGTTATTGTTCTTAATATCCTATACCCCCTTTAACATGAAGAAGTCTAACTGGAGTTGTAAACTTTTGAGTGCATATAGCTAGCCTGTATGCAAAACATATCCTCTAACATATATTAACATTTAAGATGTATAATATAGCACACACACGTGTGTGTGTTTTCATAGATATGTATATATGAATACATGCACATACATATCCTAAAACTAAATTCTGATCACATGATATTGAATGGAATTAGTCTAAATTTCTGAGCTATCACACAAAAGAGGAAGCCTGACATTGATACTTAACTGTTTCTTCTCACTCTCAGACTATCACTGTTATTATTCTGATTTACTTCCTTGCCCTGTGGGCATCACTGAAATGCCCTTTTGCAGGCATAATTACCATCCTTATGGTAATTAGAGGGTACAGAAAGAATGCAGATATCCCCCCTAAGCATATGTAAGAGTCCTTATATTGCTACTAGATGGAATGTTCATTCCCCTTAGGTCACATAATGATACACATCCAGGTTATTCTTCATAGGTATGGCTCTGTAATATTCTTTGTGCCAATTTATAGAAGATAACTCTGAAGAAACACAGCTAAATTCCTAATACTATCATGAAATTTGGATTCTAGAGTATCCCATACCATGTAAATATACAAAGCCCAAGATCTCAAGACAATTTTAAAAGGCAAAGACATTACTCAAATGCTGAATGTGACAATACTTGGATGTCATTAAATACAAGGAAGTAGGGAGACACAATGGGGCATGCCTAAAAGCCAAGCAAGAAGAGGTCTGAGGTCAGAGGATTGACATAAGTTCAAAGCCAGCTTGAACTACGCTATGAGATCTTGCCTCAAAATAAATAAATAAACAAAAATTCAAATTCTGCTAAAATGGCAGGAGGTCACAATATAGCTTTGTTTTCTTAGTAGAGTGGTGGTTTTATGAATGTACACGTGATCAATCTCCACAAAACTACATCCACGCAAAAGAGTAAGCTCTCACCCGTACAATTTTTCTATTCAAAAAAGTATTCCATAATTCATCAAGGAATGACTGAAAAACAAACAGAACTTCTATTTTTTGTTACTTCCTGTTAATCTACAATTATTTCAAAATTAAAAAAAATACTCATTTAAACTTCATAGAAGAGCCAATTCAGGAGAGACCTGGCCAAGGTTAAGTATGCAAAGAAGAAAAGCAGCGATTAGTCTCTAGTTCCTTTATGAGTTTTGGTTTCGAGAAAAATCACTGTGCTTTATTCTTTGTTTCTCTTATCTGTGGAAAATGCTAGTCTCGTCTCTCCAAATTATTGTAAGCATCTTGGGAAAGCAGCACTGCATACATACATCTGAATGAACACGAATATATTTCACAGCTTACCAAGAGAGCAGCGCTGGAACACCCATCTACCTCTGCAGCACTGCAAACAAAAGCCCCAGGGGGGCAATAAACCATCTATGCCAGCCCTGCTACTTTGATTCTGCATTTGAGAAAATCACAGTGTTCCTCATATCTGCCAAGATACCAAGCCTCACATAATCATGACTAATAGATGTAATTGCGAACATTTTACACATATGAAGTGTAATTTAATCCATTTGGATAGAGATAGTTTTCACTTTCTCTCTCTATATATAAACAAAGAAGAGAAAAGAAAATACATTAGAACTACCAGCTAAAGCATAATAACTCGAGAGAAGGAGGCTTCTGGATGTGTATGGTGACTAAATGAAAACCTTTGCCATTTACAGGAAGGAGGCCCTTACTAACCAAATGAGAATCACTCAGCAGGCCTAATGATGCTACAGGCAAAGCAAAGGAGAAGATTGCCTTCCTATAGGCTAGATACAGAAAAGGTCTAAATGACTTCTCTAAGTGAGAGAACTTCATAATTCACGAAAACCTCAGGAAATAATTAAGCCTCCAGTGCAATGCTGGGACCTGTGCTCCAGAAACCGCCTCCATAAGCTCTGTTTTCATTGGTAGAATTGAGATTCCCTCTCATCCCTTATTGCCCTTCATATATCATCCCCCTTTAAGGCAATGAGAATTTGACGCATAAATAAAAAGCAAGCGATTGTTTCAGGGAGGGAATAAACATGATTCAAATCCAGCCAGGAGCTTTATCATCAGCTTGGGAGATTGTAATGTTGCTAGACAATCTTATACAAAGATTGAGAGAGGATATTGTTTCTGTAGTGGGTAGGCTTTAAAAGGAATTTGGAAAACAAAAATTAAGCCATCCACCTCATTTAAAATTCTATAGGTGAAAAAGATCATTATACCATGCAACACCATCTCAGAAGGCACACGATCTCATCCTTTAGACCTCATATTTAATTCTAACAGTGTAGCTGGTATTTCTTCTAAGATCCAACAAGCCCAGTGCTGACTCTAGGCTTGGGTGGGATTGGCTGTCAGTTCATTTAAACAGGATGTGTAGGTAGCAGTGGATTCTCTGTCACTGGTTTCCTCACTAAGAAGAACACAACTTAAACAGACTCTGTCACCTGTTTGGGCTCCCATCTCCATCACAGGTGCAGCCACAGTTGGTCTCCGTGAGAAGCTTGGTGAGGAGACCTCTGCTTCTTTGAAGCCTCTCAACATCCTCCGTGGTGGCAGACAGAATGCACAATGTGCATTTCACACCAAACAACATAGCTTAAGAAAATTCCAGATCTCTTCACGAGATGACCTTCTGGTGCTGTTTTCCATACTTATATTTCAACAGGCTCTGACATGCCTCTGGCAAAGACTCAAGGGCTCCACTAAAGTCCTTATTCCACATAATCCTTTGTGTCTCACTTTTCCTTGCTTTTCTTTTCTTTAGTCCACCCAGCAAAATGCTTTCATGACATATCAGTTAGCACACCATGTTTACTGTTGTGGATGAATAGGAAAGCTCCCCTATTCCTAGTCTGGGTTTAACATCTCAGAAGGATTTCTGTACTGTGAGTCCCTGGGGAAGACTCCAAACCCTTCTCCAAGAACTCAGGAGACAACTCTCACGTAAGTTATGTTGCTTGAAAAAACTTAATTTTAACCATCAGTGGTAAAATATTCCACTGGGGAAGGGGGAGTTTGGACTCCACAACATGAACGAAGCTTAAGTCCTTCAGAGCTGAAGAGGGAAGAGGATCACTGGTGGCATGTCCCCATGCAGGCTGGAGTAGGGTGAAGAGAACAAACCTTGGCTTCTCCCTTTACTCTGCACCCACAGAGGTGGAAACTGCTCCTAGGTGACATATGTGTGCACACTCAAGCCCAAGTATTCAGTTGCACAATTCCCATCCCCTAAATGGGATAAGAGTAAAATGTATCTCACTACAGATGTAAGGAGAATGGTAGCCAGATGAGCTGAAGAGCACACTACTAGGCTTAATTCATTACATGTTTATCTCTAAGAATTACACTAAAAGTATTAAAATTTTACTTGTCAATCATACTTTAATAAAACTGGGACAAATATTCTGGGTTTGTGCACACCTATGCAAATGGGTCAGAAATTCTGTTTCAATAACATATTGGGAGGTACATATGAGGTCTTTCATGTGTTCTTTGAGAGAAAGAGACAACAAAGGTTCTTGATACGTACGTACACATAGTACGGAATGCTCTATTTTTCTGAGGCTTAAGAGAAAGTTCAAGTCAATTATGTAGTTTCATTATACTTTTCCCCTATGCAGTGGTTGGAATGAGATGTCCCCAGTAGTCTTGGGCATTTGATTATTTAGTACTTGGTGGAGCTGTTTGGGGAGGCTTAGGAGGTGTGGCATTATTGCAGGAAGTATTTTGCTAGTGGCTGTATTTATAGTTTTAGAATCATGCCAGTACTACTTTTCTCTCTTTGATTCCTGCTTGTAGTTCAAGATCTGATCTCTCAATTTCTCCTGATGCTATGTCTGTTTCCTGCTACCACTATTCCATGACAGGAGGGACCCTTAACCCTCTGGAACCATAAGTCTAAATAAAACTTTCTTCTAAAAGTTGGCTTGCAACCAGAATTGCCTGTACTTTGTTGACTATGGATGGAACATGAAGAGCTTTCCCTCTTTCATGCTAATGTGTCTATGGATAGTGTCATTGTTCCATTAGGTTACCACCACGCAGCCATTTCTAGGAGAGATTGCTTCGTAGCAGACTTCCTGGTACTCTCACTCTTACACTCTTTCCAGTCCCTCTTCTGTGATCTCCCCTTACTCACAGATGCAGTAACTGTGATAAAGATATATCTGATGAGGATGAGCTCCTCATAATCTCCTGATCTCTTCACTGTATCCAGTTGTGGTTTTCTATGATTGTCTCCATTTACTACAAATTGGGATGGCAGCTACACTTATCTGTGGGTATAAGCATAGATTTGGACCAGTAAAATAAATAATTATGATGGTCTAAAAAAAATGAAAAAAAAAAGTTGGCTTGCACAGTAACTGATACACCCCTTCCTCTTTCCCTCCATTTTTCTCCCCTCTCCTTCTCTTGCTTCCCTTCCTTTCCTTTCCTGTCCTTGTCTTCTTTCTTTCCTTCCGTCATGAATTCCTTAGGTAAGTCTGTGAACTTTCCAGGACTGTGCCACATGTATGGAGTAGGGTCTGTCTATGAGGTGAGCAAGAGTGTGATAACAAGAGTGAAGGGAAAAGGGAGAAATGGATGCTGAAGGGTTCATAAGTATGACTTTGGACCTATGTGCAGATTGTTATTTTATGTGGATAATGTTTCTACTATAGTATGCTGTCTTCCTGTAGGAGTCTTTATTTAGTTTTGATGATATTTCATTTTAAATAACATTGTTTTTCTTTATATTATAGTAACAAATATTAAGCATGGAAACTCTCTTAGCATGCATATCTGACAGATCACACATTTAGCCATCATAATAGCATCAGAATTTTGTCCATTCAACTGTAGTGGAAAGAGACTAAAGTCATCTAGAGTTTGTCTATGTTATTGGAGATGATAGGTGATGGCAGTAA
This sequence comes from Cricetulus griseus, assembly GCF_003668045.3. Taxonomy (NCBI): domain Eukaryota; kingdom Metazoa; phylum Chordata; class Mammalia; order Rodentia; family Cricetidae; genus Cricetulus; species Cricetulus griseus. Next base: position 421,829,953 of record NC_048595.1, read on the forward strand.
ATTAGAGAGAATAAAAGCTATTGTCTCCTAAATTCTGTCATAAATGTTATCTCTCATTTCTCAATACATGAAACAGTAGTTTTTGTTTTCTTGGTTATTGTGTCAACATTCCTGAATAGAGTATAAGAAAAGCTCCATCATAACTCCACATGATAGCAAACTGTGTATATATATTAACTGAGCTAGAGGGTGCTCAGGCATTTGGTGAAACATGATTGCCAACGTGTCTATTAAATTCTGCATGAGATTGACATTTGATTTGGTAGACTGAGGAAATCCCATTTACTGACCTAATTTAAGGGGGAGAGAGCTGGATCTAGTCAGTTACAGATTTGAATAAGATCGGAAGACTGACTTCTGAGAAGGGCCAATCTCTTCTGTCTGATTGCCATTGAACTAAGGAATAATTTTTTCTCGTGCACTCAGACTTCAATTTGATCCAAAACACTGACTTTTCCATGATTTCGATCTTGTTGGGATTGGATGGGTGTGCATGTACACATACACACTGGTTCTCAGATGTTTTAATTGGGACTAAACCTGTAGAATTGGCTCTCCTGCATTACCAGGGTTCTCATCATTCCATAATATCACAAATTTATAATTTTTTAGAAAAACTTTCTGAATCTATATGCACCATATTAGTTCTCTTTTTAGGGTAAACCCTGAATAACATACTTAATGTGTGTGTGTGTGTGTGTGTGTGTGTGTGTGTGTGTGTGTGTGTGTGTGTTTAATTAATAAAATCATGAATCCCTCTTGACTAGACAAACACTGTAGATAATTACCCACCAAGAGGCAACTCTCAAATCTCTAATTAAGAGATATGAATCTGAGAAATATACAAAGACCAAAAATCACTGTAGTGAAAAAAGTATTGAGCAGTGGGTATCCGGACATAATTGAGGACATCCATAGTGTGAAAATCAGTTTTTACCATTAGTATAGTTTGGAGTGATTTTGAAGCATCCTTGGAAGTATGTACCTTGACCTAAATTTTCTTACTCAACTGGAATCTAACTTCTGATTTTCTTAAGAGGTTTGACCCTTCACTTGAATATATGTATTCTAATTTAAACAATAAATTTATTATCAGTAAAAATAATAAATAATAAGCTACCATCCTTTTATGTACAAATGATTATGAAATAAATCTATATTTCAATGTTTAACAGTGGATTTTCACTGTCATGATACAGAGCTTAGTTGTAGCACCAATGTTATGAATTTAATTTAACTTTTTATCTTTCGTGACATGGAAGTTTCTCTGTCACAACACAATGAAAGAACTCACTCATTTAACTGACATTTATAAGTTTTTAAATAACTTTAGTTGTCATTTAATATATTAAGTAACAGCAGGTTGTGATTTTCTGATTTGGTAGTTTGTATACATATGCAGCAAATGATGTCTTATGTGCACACACAGCATCTGGTCTTAAATAGAAAGATCTCAGAAATGTCAAACACCGGTGTATGTATGCATTCAACTTCCATCAGACCTCCAGACTTGAAGTTCATTTTTATTCACACAAAAGTAAAAGGCTGGTTCAATGAGAAGTTAGCCTCCTGTCACTCCATGTAGTTAGTATTGGTGAAAAATGGAATAGAGTAAAGAAAGAAATTAAACAAAGTCTTTGTTCACTTTACACATTTAATCTTTAGGAAGACAATGTCTGTGCACAGAGAAGGAATGGGTTTTTCCACCCAGACCTCTGCTTTCCCATCCAGTCACCTTCTTAAATCAAGAGAGGTTTGTCTTCCTCTTGTTTCCCCTCCAACCTACTCACTCCATAAACAAAAATAAAGAAGGGCTCAACTACCAGTCTTCATGGGACACAGAAAATTAGACTTCATTAGGAACATGATATGGATATAAAAAGTAATGAGATAAACACAGAATGGAGAATAAAACAAACAAAAGTCAATTGTGTAATTACTAAAGTCGTCTAAAAATCATGTGGACTTCTGAAAAAATATATCTTCTGAAATCAATTATCAAAAAATTCCTGAAATGACCTGTCATCAAAAGCAGAATCTGAAATTGCTGGTCAAAAATACGTCTTTCCTTTTTTAAAGTTTTTTTCATGAGTATTTTAGTTGCATCTATGAAAAAGTGACTAGTAAGTACTAGGGACAACTAGCAATATATATGTTCACACATCCACAACCCCCCACACACACACACACACACAAGAGTGAGGAGTGATGGCTCACTTCTTTTCAAAATTTATTTTTATGTGTCCAAGTATTTTGTCCTCATGTATGTCTTCACCACATGCATTCGGTGCTCGCCTAGGCCAGAATAGGGTGTCAGATCTCCTAGTACTGGAGGGAGGTACAACCATAAGCACCCTTTGTCAATGCTGGGAATGGAACCCAGGTCCTTGGAACAGCAGCCAGGGTTCTTAACTGTTGAAATCCCTCTCCAGTAGCACCACCGAGAGACATTGTTTTACCATCACACCTTCCACTAACACCAATGGTTTGTAACCTGATATGAAAGACAATAGAATTTTCTGCTGATTAAATTGCAAACTCATAGACCACCAGGAAAAAAACAAACCAAAAATAATGTAGCAGGAGCCCTCACAGCTCTGAGGAAGGTCTCAGAAGTATGAAAATCTGGGCTTATACTCAATGGTGAGCTTCCCTGATACAGCAACAGCAGCAACAAAGCTTAAAGGTGCAAAGTGGCAGGTGACATGACTCATTGTGTAGAGGTGCTTACCACTAAGCCTATCATTTATAATGCTGACAATTTTATAGACTATTTTAATAAATCCAAATAAAAAGAAACAATTATGACACTGCATTTTTACTTTCTTCATTTTGTTTGCTAACTTGAGTACATTTTTAAAAAAGAGTCAAACAAGTCTAGAATAGCAATTATTCCCTGACTAGTGTGCTATGTGTTTCGGCATTTGGACAATCTAACAGGAATACCTTGGAAAAATCACCCACAAGAATATGTATATATTACATATATGCATATATGTAATATGTGCTCAATCCATGGTCCATGTTGAAGTACTTACAATAATATGTCATTTAACATAGCAATAGAATTTATTGATGTTAAAAGGTCGAAAGGCATGGCATAATTTCAATCATCAGAGTCTTCTAGATCAGGAGGTAAACTCCCAAATAGCATTTTCACAGCTAATGACAGCACTTACCTTAGCAATCTGCACACACCAGTTCAGCAGCAGCTGTGACCCTATGTTATCCTTGTGTTCATGGACATAGTCCAGCAGGCAGCCATGGGGCATCAGTTGGGTAACTAGCTGGATAGTGGGGCTCAGGCACACGCCCAGTAAGCGAACTAGGTGTGGGTGGTCCATGCTTGCCATGATCAGAGCCTCCTGTAACAACAACAACAACAGAAACATAATATGATCATTTCAGCTCAGTATTCCTCCGTATTTTGATTACTGACATGAGATGAAAAGTGTATCATGGATTTTAAAATGTACTTAGTGAGTCAGACATAATGCCTATGCCTTTCATTCCAGCACTCAGGAAGCAATGGTGGGTGAAGCTTTATAAGTTTGAGACCAGCCTGCTATACACACTAAGTTCCAGGCCAGGTAGGGCCATACAGTAAGACCTAGTCTCAAAGAAAGTACTCAGTACACTTGATTAACAATGTAATAAGTGCATTAAATTATTTCATGCCAAGACTGACATAATTAAATGAAATTAAGCAATAAATGGTCTATACCACAAAGTGAATGTTATTGTAGAATAACTACCTAATAAATCAGAACCTATATTTTATTGTTTTATAGTATGAACAATATGATATTTTATCTGCCCAATTATGTAAAAATGAACGCTACACCAGATACTTTTAATTTTTTATCTTATCCTAGAAAACTATTAAACTATACAAATGTAGTTATTCTCAAGAACAAGTAGGTGACCTTAACAACTTATCCATTATTCATTTAGAGTTAGCACATGTAAGATATGTAAATTCTAAAACTGTAAATAATTATAGTCAGTATGTTCAATGCTGATTTATAAAGAAGAATGAGGACTTTGTTGTTATTGTTTTATTTATTTATTTATTTAAATTATTTAATTACTACTCATATTTACATATCCATCCCCCTTATTCCCTCACCCTCCCACCCTCCCAAGTTCCCCATCAACACCTCCCCAAAGAAGTCTGTCTTACCATTTGGGGGAGGGCCTAGGCCCTCCTTGCTGCAATAGTATCCCTCCATAGGGAATGGGCTCCCAAAGTCCATTTGTGCTCTACAGATAAACACTGGCTCCACTGTTAGAGGTCCCATAGACTGTTTTGGCCTCCTAACTGGCACCCATGAATGAGGACTTTAAAAGGCTTTTTGCCCCATTATTTTATGTTTATTTAAATGTAATTCATTTTTTTTTAAAAATTAAAGATATGTCCCACTCATATACATATAAAGTTTGAGAGCTAAGTGAAACTACAAAATTTTATCTGTATCAATCTCTTCATTTGACAAAAAGAAAATAAGTAACAAATTATCTCATATTGATATTCAACTAGAGAAGATGGAAATATATCCATATTGTAATACATAGCAAACCTATAATTAGACTCTAATTTAAAGTTATTATAAACATCAATACTACAATATAAAACATATCACCATAAAGAATATTCAAACTGGATGCAGCCTAGATGCCCCTCTACCGAAGAATGGATAAAGAAAATGTTGTACATTTACACAATGGAGTACTACTCAGTGGAAAAAAAACAATGGAATCTTGAAATTTGCAGGAAAATGGATGGAACTAGAAGAAACCATTCTGAGTGACGTAACCCAGTCACAAAAAGACAAATATGATATCTACTCACTCATATGTGGATTTTAGACATAGAGTAAAGGATTACCAGCCTACAATCCACTTCCAGAGAAACTAGTAAACAAAGAGGACCCTAAAAGAGACAAACATTGTCCCCTGGAGAAGGGGAAAGGGTCACAATCCCCTGAGCAAATTGAGGGCATGGGAAGAGGGGGGAGGGAGCTATGAGAATGAGAAGGGAAGAAGAGGAAGGATGCAGAGGTCATGAGGGAGCAGAAAGGTTGAGTCAGGGGAAGAATAGAAGAAAGGATATGTGACAGGTAGGGTTTTAGTTGAGGGGGTGGTAGGGGAGGATGAGAGGGAGAAGGGAACTGGGATTGTCAGGTAAAACAATCTTGTTTCTAATTCAAATAAAAATGATAAAATAGAATATTCTTTTGCTTTAATAGTTGATGTGTGCCTTTCTGGAACAAAATAAATAACACAACATTCTACTCCTGTGAAAATTATAATGAATTTTGGTTTTACCAAGCCACATAATATCAGCAACATAATATTCATGTCAGTAATATTTAACTTTAATTATAAATAATGCAACAAATTAAGATACAGTACTGTCCAACTTTTAGGACACAGTGGAACAAAACATGCCTGAAATAGTTAAAAACTTCAATATCATGCCAAGCATTGTGTTGCATGCCTTAGACCCAGCATTCTGGAGGCAGAGCCAGGAGGGAGAGGTTGATTTTCAGCAGACTATTCAAGGCTCACTTAGGAACACTGAGGTTACAGATCTGCCTCTCTCCTCTGTGGTGACAAAACAGAAAGGACTGTGGATGCGACTATCAGGAGCACAGGCAGAGGAACATTCTAGAAAAGCAGATGAAGTGATGGAACATGGATCAGCCTGTCTCAAACAAGAGCTTAGTTTTACTCCTTTTGTGGCAGCAGCTGAAGTAATGGTTCCCCTCCTGTCTTCCAAGAGGAGTAAGCCCTTCAACTAGCCCTTCCCTTTTGCATCCAGGAACCTGGTAAGTCATGGAAAAATTCATGTGGCCCTGTGTGTATCTACAAAGTTGAAACAATTTGGTGTCACTTACTGTGTAGCTCAGCAAACATTTGAAATAGAGCTGTATAGTTACAAATATTTTACAAATATGAAGGACAGCTGAATTAAATATTATTTAATGTAGTATCAACTGGCTATATTCATACTATGAACCTGAAGAATTCTTCACCAAATTACACATGGGTACATGTGTAAGATGTATACAACATACCAACAACTGAGCAAAACATCTACTTAGATTAAATATCATAATTAATTATGCATTAAATTAGATATTTAATTAAATATGAAATGCTAGATAGCTAATTAAGTTACATTTATACTGACAGTATTCAGTTTGTTACTTTCTCGGTGGATCCTGAATTTTCCTATGTGTGAGTATTACTAGGTTTAGTACAGGGTTCCTAGACCTTTAGGTAATAAACTAAGTCTAGAAGCATGACTTGTGGGTATAAAAATGTAGCAAGCAGTATATGAAGCTAATGTAGAAAATAGGAACCTCCGAGGTCCTCTGAAACGTTTAAGTCAAATTGAGTCTCTCTAATCATTACAAAAGCAATGGTCACAACGATGTTGGATCCTAATTTCGACCATGTGACTAGTCAAAAGAAATAGATATTCTTAGCTAACCAAACAGGAAACTGAGTCTCAATGCCTTATTCTTCCAAGGGGTTAGCCTTGTCAGCAGCAGGATCAGTTTTACAACATACTTTCTGATTAATAATGTTCTTCTATTTCATAGGATGCTAAAAATATTGCAAATTCTTCCCTAGGCTCCATCAGGACTTTACGCTGCAGACATTTATCTTGTTAGCAAGACAGCTTCAAACACCTCACATTAGCCATAACGGAATGAAGGAAGCAAAATTACACATTAGTTATCGAGGACCAAATAGAATCAAACGGCAGATTGGTGCTCATAGGGAAACTACATCCCTGACAAAATATACTTCAGGAAAAGACAAAGTAAAGAGCTTTCTCTGACTTAGTGCAATACAGAGCACAGGTATTTCCTAAGATAGAAAGAATGGTGATGCTTAAAGTAGACGAAACACTTTGAGATTATTATTTTTCAAAGAATGAAATATATAAAGTGGTTGTTTCCCTTTACAATTCAAAAAATAATGTTAATGCCATTCTCTATGTACATTTGAGAAGTTTACATTAGATGGTTTTTTATGTGAACATTGGAAGCTCTCTTTAAAAAAATCTATTAGTAAGTCTTGGCAAAAAAGCTGGGTATGTATTAAGGAAATTGCTCATCACACTACAAAGAGTATTTGAAACTAAATTGCAGAGAATTTGCATAATTGTTCTCTCTCTCCTTTTTCTTTTTCTTTTTTTTAGAAAGAAAAGATGATCAAGACACTAATTGTAGGTTTTATTTTTTCATAAAGGAAATAGCAGATGGCTTTTTGGAGGATAGGGAAATAGATAAAGAAAATGGAATGAGGATACATTTAAAGCAATAAATGGGCTTGAGAAGGGGGGAGAAATCCCAATATTTTAATCACAGAATGTTTGCTTTCAATAGATTACTCTGTTTTTAAATTAATAATGTTCTCAGTTTCTTATCTCTGTTGGTGAATATAGAAGCAATTTTGGATCTTATCTGATGCCACTACAAAATGCCACCAAAAGAGCAGTGAGATAAATATAACTCGACAGGTACATTAACTAAAATTTTTCAAGAAATTAAGGATTATTCTGCCTTTGTTTTTCCTATGTCCCTGTAAATTTTCTTTTGCTTGTGTGTAAAGCAAAGAGTTTTCCCATTGGAAACGAGGGAGATTACAAGAGGTGCATGGTGGGATATTCTAAAACCGGGATATTTTTCTTGATAATGAGATCTGCTTTGAATGAGAACATTTTTTTAAAAAACCACCAAGGGACTCTGGGAAACACACACAGAGCTCTGAAGAAGTGTTGTATTAGTCTCTAGTCATGTTATCTGTATCTCTATTTTTGTCCTGAAGGGAAGAGTCTGCTGTCTAACAATAAAGGTGAGCAATGCTGTTTTTCCTGATGAGGCACTATTTTTTCCAGCCAGCAGTTATTTATACCTTGTCCCTTGACTTGACTGATTGTGTCACACAAAAGAAAAGAAAAAAATCAAACAAAAAACCAAAACAAGCCAAGCGATACTTCTGGACCAGTTTGTTTAAGAATGAAGCATGTTAACTTTAGCCAAACTTACACTGTTTCATTGTGTTTATAGATCATTAATTCAATGCCCTCCAGCAGCCAATGGAGAAAATACCCATTGCATTAGCAATAAAGAAGATAAAAGGGGCAACGAAATAACAAAAGATAGAAAATGTGGATGTACAATGAAACGATCAGCAGGTTTGTGGATGCTTGAGACAGATGATATCCCTGAAGACAGTGAGAATGACGGGGATAAACAATACTAAGAAATTAATGTTAGACACAACGAGGAAACTGGAATAAAGTAACTGACTTACAATAATGTCATACACAACTATTATGTCACAGATGGTACCCAGTAAATAAAATAAATGAAATCTACACCAGTTCCTTCATGTCTTTAATAAATAAGAACTTATTCATGTAAGAAGGTGGACAGCAGTTTGGACAGGCTGAATTAATGTCATTATTTTCAGTTTTCTGCATGGCTCACCTTACCCCCTGGATACCATAATCACTTTTGTGAACATAAGCAATTAAGTTTAAAGACCTACCAATCTTTGGAAGCAATCATTTCCATCTTTATCCTGCATCATTTATTCATTCATCCAGAGGCCATTTATTAGATTCAGTCAGTATTTACCACTGTAACAACTATAACACTTGAAGTCATCAGTGAAGAGTTTTACACAATGTAGACTTTTACTTTCTGTTTGTCGTTTCTATGTTTTTCTGCCTCTCTTGTTACAGTGAATTTCTTCCATCATTATTTTTATCTCTTTATAACCTTAGTTACATATCACTCAACTAAGCATGTTTATTGAGGACCCACAGATTTCTTTTTCTTTTTCTTATACTTGACTGTATCTCCAGTGAAGTAAAAATTTCATAAGTGTAAATGGCATAGTAGACACACTTTCATTCACAGTACAAATACATAGACTCTATTTCTAAGCAGAAAATAATCTTTATCTTATCTGAATAGTGTGCAAACCATATTCAATACCATTATGCTCTTTTACCTTAAGATATAATTTTGTCATTTTTCTGCACTATGTCTTCATGTTCATTCTTTTTTGACCTATTTGCTATACCTGCAAGCTTGTGTAAGCATCCTATGTTCAAGAATGAAAGCTCCTTCATATTTTACTTATCATTGTGTTAGAAGTATTTGCTGTTCTCAGTTTTACCACATCGCTTTATGTTCCTGTTATTCTGAAATGGATTGTTTTGCTGCTTACATGTTTACAATTTAAATTGTGCTTGGTAATATCATCAAATATTTCCTTTCACAAAATCAAGAGATTTTTTTTTTGTTGTTCTTACTTTTTTTTTAACTTGCACAACTTTATTCACTGGTCATCCCCTTTCTCCATCACATCTCTGTAGCTGATCACATCTTTAATTATATCTTCTTCACCACAATTACTCTTACTACCAATACAGACATTTACTTTTTCCTCTCCCATCTTAACTTTGGAAATGAAACAATGTTTTTTCTTTATTATTTTTAAGCTTTATTTCAATCCAGTGTATTCATACAGATCTTTTCTCCAATGTCTCTGAGATAGAAATTTTTTAAAAATTAAGGAAGGTCTTAGCTATATTTTAATTGTTTTGATAAGACACTATGATCAAGACAACTTAGAAAAGAAATAACTTAATTTGAGGTTTAAGTTAAGAGATCATTGTGGTAAAAGGGTGACAGGAACAGCTGAGGCAGAGAGAGACAGTGGACATGGAGTGAATCTTTAGAGACTTCAAAGATTGCTCCCAGTGATGTGCCTCCTCTAACAAGACCATAGCCCAAAGCTCCTAATCCTTCTCAAACAGTTCTACCAACTAGGGACCAAGTCTTCAAATATATGGGAACCATTCTCACTCAAAACACGACAAGGGCTAGGGTGGAATTGTTAAGATATCTGGAACCAATTTAAGTTTCACAAGACTTAATTAATTTTTTTTTTTTTTTTTTTTTGGTTTTTCGAGACAGGGTTTCTCTGTGGCTTTAGAGGCCGTCCTGGAACTAGCTCTTGTAGACCAGGCTGGTCTGGAACTCACATAGATCCACCTGCCTCTGCCTCCCGAGTACTGGGATTAAAGGCATGCGCCACCAATGCCCGGCTTGACTTAATTAATTTTAAGGAATACAAATCATATCATTTTCACAAAGAGAGAAAGCAAAATGCATTCTCATCATGATCTAAATATTCACCCGTCTAAACATGAGAATTATGCTGTACTCTTAGCCTGAGTTATCCTCAGTGCTGTCACTACTGAACAAACAAGCACGGGGGTTGATACAGGTGTTGATACACCTCCATTCAGTACATATCAATTTACTTAGAATTATCTGTTAAATGTTTATGATCACCAATTGTTTCTTGAATGCAGTAATATTATCTAATATTTTCATTATTTTATCAAGAAATCCTTTAACTATACATGACTTACAATAAGAATATAGTATAATTATATAAATAAATAAAGAAAATCCTTAGTATTTTACCTTCCCTAGTTACTACATCTGAAGAATCAACCCAAATGTCAGATGCTCTGTTCATCTTGACATTGATATTATTGGTCATGTGCTTTAAGCCTTCCCATATATGTTTAAAAAACAACCTTGAGTAAAGTCTTTTATTTCTCTACCTTATTATATAATGTGGGTATGTTGAGATTCTTCTAGTAGTCATTTTATACAAATCTCTTTGATTAACAGCCATTGTTTTTAAAATGAGAAATTAGGACATTGAGTGCAAATATATACCTATATGTGATCAAAATCCATCTATTTCTATGGCACATATTTTCATAATTCTTTCTGAAAATAGGTCTCACACCCTAATCCCAGGAATCTGTAAATATTAGTTTATTTGGAGAAAGGTGGGTAGAAGTGAGATGGTTAGGATTTTTTAACATTAAAGAGATCATTTCCTTATACATGTAGATTCGAAAACCACTACACATATGTATAGATGAGAGGCAAAGGGATAGGAAACACCGAAGCAGAAGACAAATTAAAGGAAAATAAACAATTGGAGTGATGCAACCATAAGCTACAGAATACCTTCTGGTACCCAAAGCCAGAGGAGTCAAGAAGCCAATGGAAGAAGGGCCTTTGGGATGTGGGTAGTCCATTAACCACCACCATCAGGTCAGCAGTGTAGTTTACAGAACTGTGATAAACATCAGGTTTACTGTTGGTAACCCCTGGTTTTGTGATAATTTGTAACACAAGGCATTAATGCAGTTGCTACTACCTTCAGAAGTTCAGGAGGAATAAGAATTGTTCTCAGTATTTCAGGTACATAAACATGGATCTGGGAAGGAAAAGTGAAGCTCTGTGCTATTGCCTTGATTGTATACATACTTTAAAAACAGGCATTCTAATGAATCTTGTTTAACATGGTTGTACTCAGAGTCTAATCTAAATGAAGCAGACACTTTTAATCACTTAGTAATTAACATAGGATATATAGTGGCTAAGTGATATAGGCAAATAACTTATCACAGTGCACAGTGGACACTTACAGTTTTAGCTACGATGCAGTGTTTTATTAAGCCAACTGCAGCTAAGGGAGTGAAATCAATAAGCTGCAAAGGCCTTGGCAAGCATCTGGAAGAAGCTGAAACCATTGAGGTGAATGGTCTCTTGATCTTTGAAAGCCTAGCGGGGATGTTACAAATGCAGACAGAGAAACTCTAAAAACCCTCCACACACAATTTTCTTGTCAGCACGTTAGGCCTATTTAGGCCCAGGAAGAGCTAGCAATATCTCTTTCTATCCCAACCTTAAGCAATCAAGGAAAGTGGGGAGCCAGCCAACAGCAGCTTTTGGACTTAAAAGAAAACTTCAAGAAGACAGATTTTTCTCTTTCAAAGAACTGTAGTTGTGGCAACAATAGTCAATATCAAGAGAAGTTAAAGAAGATAATAAAGATCAAGAGATACTAGTACGATCATGTACTCAGGGCAGACACTTTATTGCTTACTGATTAAAACTAGCCACACCATTGAAGGAACCCACACTCTCACTGGTAACATTTCAAGAAGAATGCAGAACAAGGTCAGTAAGCAGCAATATGGATCTTATGAAGAGGCGCAGTGTGCTTAAAAAAAAATACCTAAACTTACTAAACCAGAAAAACTTTCCAGGCTACAGATTCTATTAATAGGGATGAAGGAATAAAAATTAACATCTGAATGCAGCTCCTTAGATTGCTCGGCCATCTTGACCTGTTACTAATTTAAATAAAATAAAAAATTAACATCTGAATAATGCCTGTAACATTGAATATTTTTGCTTTGTACAAAAAATGACTTTCTAGTGCGTTATGCAATTCATTCAATAAACCTATATTTAGTCCTTTGAGAGCCTTGTCCCCATTCATAAACTTCCCTGTGGTTCTAAAGTCACACATTAAAAGTTCCATCAGGTACTAATAGAGAATTCATGTGCTGTATTATTTTCCCCTATAGTCTCTCTATCAAAGGAAAATGTCTGCTATTTTAATCTGAAGGAATAATCTCAGTTAATTAGTGTCATTTATATTAGAGACATGTAACAACAAACAACTAAATAACTTTGAGGAGATCCTGCCTCCACTTTAAATGAGACATCTCAAATATACCTCTGGTAATGAAGCAGGCAGGATTGGATTATTTATCACTTATCCAAGATAAAAACATAAGTGACTTTAATTAAGTCTTCATCTGTTTTACTTGCCTCACATTCATATAGAGTAATTCACATATAGAAATATTTTGTACTACCAGATATTTGTTGCATCTCTTTTAATTTTATAGTGAACTTAATTATTAGCATCAGTTGTATTAAATTTGAATCCGTGATTTGTATGCATGCTCTTATATTAAATATTCATGTCAGTGTTACTTTAATATTTAACACTGGTTCTGTTATCAAGGGTATCACTTAGAGGCAGTTATAATGGACACAAAACTGTGATTACATGGTTTGTTTTATGTGTTTAATATAGTAGCAGTAAATAATACTACCACCCACTAATTCAATAGCAGTCATAATAAACTTGAACGAAAATATATGTTATAACAAAAGACCCCTATTGCTAATGCCTTTCCATTAGGGGACCATGAGCTAAAGGGACATATCTGTGTCTAGGCACTAGGCACACACTGTGTGTATAAGGAAAGTGGAAGTGGAAAGACTGTAAAAAGTGATTCTTTAAAGAAATGCATTTCTGCATAAACTTCAAAATTTGATCTGTTATTTGAAAATAGCCATTGAAAATCAGCCAGTAACTTAGAACTGCCTGTCTTCTACCTATCATAGAAAGTTCTAGCTTCTGAAACATACATCAGATGCAGGACTTGGAGGAAGCTAACTCAGTCTGACCTGGAAGCCTATCTGAGGACAGAGTATCTAAAGGTGCTAAGGAAGTTTCTAAATGAGAAAAGCTACCAATAGTCCTACCCAGCTGTAAAGATTAGGAACATTGTCCAGCACAGTAAGATATACCCAAGGTACAACAGTTGCACTTACATCTTAGGGACAGCCAATCACCATCTATTTGGACTCAAGGACCACTCTATGGGAAGGAGTTCATGCCTGGTAGTGAAAACCTAGCAAGTTACTCATGGCTGCTGACAAAGTAATGGGTCCTACAGAAGAAACTATTAATGCCATTTCACTAATCCAGTATAATTCTCAATTGCATTCTTGACCTATTCTTATATTCACAGATAATATATCTCACACCTTGCCTCATCAAAGAAACTTCTTTATCCATCGATGAACATCACAGAATCTGCAGGGTCCCCAAACTGATATATCTATAACACAACCCAAGGCTCAGGGAACATCACTAAAATGGTGGTTGGAAGATTGTAAGAGCCAAAAGGCCACAATATTTGCTGAGAGATTGTGCCTTCTTTTTAGAACAAAGAAACTACCCCCATGAAATCACAACAATATGTTTGCTTAAAGTTGGTATGTCAATGTGGAATAGAAGAAATCTCATAAGATAAAGAGCCACAGACAATTAATGGGTACTAAGAGAGGGAGAATCAGTCTTCCCCAAGGATAAACATAATATAATAACACTAAATGGACCCATCATCTTGTACTTAAATACACATATGCATTTGTGTGCATAAATAACAGTCCATAATTAAAGAGAAAAAGAAAGAATATATTTCTGCATTTTGTTGCTCTTGCAAAGATCAAATCATGACCAATGTATTTATCAGTACCAACTTCAACTAGTTGTCAAATCCCATTAATGTAGGATATTACCTCATTACTAATTATAAAGTTTGGTAATATTAATGGGAAACAGCATTGTTTTCACTCATTTATTAATTTGATATGATATTTATTGAGAGTTATTCAATACACTCTATAAAGACCTGACAATTAAGAAGACATGTATTTTACCACTATTCAGGTACTATCCTAGTAGATTTCCTTAAAATCCGCTAAAGGGTTATATGCATAATACATATTTTGATGTGATTTTTCTTTAGTCACTCTTGAAGAGAAAAACTATTTTTTTTAAAACTTATAATGAATTCACAAGCAAACAGGAAATCGTTGAGAAGAAAATTCTAAGTTTATATAGAGATAGGAAGAATATAAGGGAAAGAAAAGAGTGACAATTGCATTGTAGGATATTGAAGAAGAAGAGATGTAGATATAGATTCCATAAATTATTTTCAAATTCTGGTCTATGTTCTTCTGCTTGGGTTTTTGGATGCAAATCATTCTCTTTATCAATACTTAAAGCTGCTCAGTTATACAGGTTCTACCAAAGTCATGAACATATATGTCAGTAATTTGATGTAATATGGGAAATAATCTAGTATAGAATTGGCATGCAACCATCACCTAATAGACAACTCTAAAATTAAGGAAGTGGGAGGAGCTCCCAGCACCCCGAATCTGCTAGCACCCCACTCTTCCATTCCGCCAACTGACCCAGGAACTAGGTGAGTGAGTCTCTGCCCGCTCCCGACTCCCACCCAAAACATCATCCACCCCGACCACCCCCCACCCCACCCCACCCCCCACCTGCACCTGACGGCACAGGCAGGGAGGAGCTCCCTGCGCCCCGAATCTGATAGCACTCCACTCTTCCATTCTGCCAACCGACCCAGGAACTAGTGAGGAGACTACCAGGAGAGTCAAGACCATCCAGAGTTGTGGACATTGAATTCCTGGCCCCCACACACCACTGGGTCACAAGAGGAGATAGAGAGACCCCACCTGCACCCACTAAAAGAAGATATGGGGAGAAGACAGAATAAGATTTCACTCAACAACAGAAAGACCAATATGACACCACCAGAATCTAGGGACTCCACGCCAGCAAGATCTGAAAAACCCAACACAGAGCATGAAGATGAGATGGACCTCAAAAATTATCTCAGCAAGATGATAGAAACCTTTAAAGAGGAAACAAGAAAATCCCTTAAAGAAACAGAAGAAAAAGCAAACAAAAAATTAAATGAAATGGAGGAAAAGACAAACAAAAAATTCAAGAAATAAATAAATCTCTTAAAGAATCTAAAGAAAGACAAGAAAAAACATCCAAACAAGTGAAAGAAGCTCTTGAAACAGTTCAAAGCATGAAAGGTGAAATAGACACAATAAAGAAAACACAGAATGAGACCATGCTGGAAATGGAAAGGCTGGATAAACGATCAGAAACTAAAGATGTAAGTATAACCAATAGAATTCAAGAGATGGAAGAGAGAATATCAGCTACTGAAGACTCGCTAGAGGATATACATTCACCAACCAAAGAAAACCTCAAGTCCATCAAATCCCTAACACAAAATATCCAGGAAATATGGGACACCGTAAAAAGGCCAAACCTAAGAATAATAGGTGTAGAAGAAGGTGAAGAAACACTGCTCAAAGGTACAGAAAACATATTCAACAAAATCATAGAAGAAAACTTCCCCAACCTACAGAAGGATATGCCTATGAAAGTACAAGAAGCTTACAGGACACCAAACAGACTGGACCACAAAAAGAAGTCCCCCTGACACATAATAATCAAAACACCAAATCTACAGAATAAAGAGAAAATATTAAGAGCAGCAAAGGAAGAAGGCCAAGTAACATATAAAGGCAAACCAATCAGAAAAACACCCGACTTCTCAATGGAAACTCTGAAAGCCAGAATGTCTTGGATAGATACCCTACAAGCACTAAGGGAGCATGGATGTCAACCCAGACTACTGTACCCAGCAAAACTTTCAATCACTATAGATGGAGAAAACAAGATATTCCACGACAAAAACAGATTTAAACAATACATATCCACAAATCCAGCACTACAGAAGGCTCTGGAAGGAAAACTCCAACCCAAGGAACATAACTACACTCACAAAAACACTGGCAATAGATAATCTAATATTACCAAACACAAAAAGAAACAGGAGAGCAAAATCCACACGCAATGATACCACCAACAATAAATCCAAAACAAAAAAGAACCAATGAACAATGGACATTAATATCCCTAAATGTCAATGGTCTTAACTTACCCATAAAAAGATATAGGCTAACAGAATGGATATGAAGACAGAATCCATCCTTCTGCTGTTTACAAGAAACACACCTCAACTTCAAAGACAGGCGATACCTCAGAGTAAAAGGATGGGAAAAAATTTTCCAATCAAATGGGCTCAAGAAACAAGCTGGGGTAGCAATACTAATATCTAACAAATTAGACTTTAAACTGAAAGCAATCAAAAGAGATAAAGAAGGGCATTTCATACTCATTACAGGAAAAGTTCATCAAGATGAAGTCTCAATCCTGAACATCTATGCCCCTAATAGGAAAGCACCCATATTTATAAAAGAAACATTACTAAAGCTCAAACCACACATAAAACCACACACACTTATAGTAGGAGACTTCAACACCCCCCTTACACCAATGGACAGAACCACTAGACAGAAACTTAACAAAGAAACAAAGGATCTGACAGAAGTTATGACACAACTGGGTTTAACAGATATCTATAGAACATTCCATCCAAACACAAAAGAATATACCTTCTTCTCAGTGCCACATGGAACCTTCTCAAAAATTGACCACATAGTTGGCAGCAAAGCAAACCTCCACAGTTACAAAAGAATTGAAATAACCCCCTGTATCTTATCAGACCACCATGCATTAAAGCTAGAATTCAACAGCAATACGAATTGCAGAAAACCTACATTCGCATAGAAAATGAATAACACCCAATTGCATCATTCCTGGGTTGAGGAAGAAATAAAAAAAGAAATTAAAGACTTCCTAGAATTTAATGAGAATATAGACACAACATACCCGAACTTATGCGACACTCTGAAAGCAGTGCTAAGAGGGAAGTTCATAGCACTAAGTGCCCACATGAAGAAACTGGAGGAAAGTCACATTAGAGAATTGACAGAACAACTGAAAGCTTTAGAGCAAAAAGAAGCAAACTCACCAAGGAGGAGTAGACGCCAGGAAATAATCAACCTGAGAGCTGAAATCAACAAAGTAGAAACTAGGAAAACAGTACAAAGAATCAATGAAACAAAGAGTTGGTTCTTTGAGAAGATCAATAAGATAGACAAACCTCTAGCCAAACTAACCAAAAGGCAGAGAGAGAGCATGCTAATTAACAAAATCAGAAATGAAAAGGGGGATATAACAATGGACACTGAGGAAATCCAGAGAATCTTTAGGTCATACTTTGAAAACCTGTATTCCACAAAATTGGAAAATCTAAAGGAAATGGACAGCTTTCTGGATAAATATCACTTACCAAAATTAAATCAAGATCAGATAAACAGTTTAAATCGACCTATAACCCCTAATGAAATAGAAAAAGTCATCAAAATCCTCCCAACCAAATAAAGCCCAGGGCCAGATGGCTTCACTGCAGAATTCTACCAGAAACTCAAACAAGAGCTAATTCCAGTACTCCTCAAACTGTTCTGCACAATAGAAGCAGATGGGATAGTGCCAAACTCTTTCTACACTCACTTTGATACCCAAGCCACACAAAGATATGACTAAGAAAGAGAACTACAGACAGATATCCCTCATGAACATCGATGCTAAAATACTCAATAAAATATTGGCCAACCGAATCCAAGAACATATCAGAAAAATCATCCACCATGATCAAGTAGGCTGCATCCCAGGGATGCAAGGATGGTTCAACATACGAAAATCAATCAATGTAATCCACCATATAAACAAACTGAAAAAGAAAAACCACATGATCATCTCACTAGATGCTGAAAAAGCCTTTGACAAAATCCAACATCCCTTCATAATAAAGATCTTGGAGAGAACAGGAATAACAGGAACATATCTAAACATGATAAACACAACATACACCAAACCAATAGCCAACATCAAAGTAATGGAGAGAAACTTATAGTGTTTCCTCTAAAATCAGGAACAAGACAAGGATGTCCTCTCTCTCCATATCTCTTCAATATTGTACTTGAAGTTCTGGCTATAGCAATAAGACAAGAAAAGGGGGTCAAAGGGATACAAATTGGAAAGGATGAAGAAAACTTTCACTATTTGCAGATGACATGATAGTCTACATTACTGACCCGAAAAACTCTACCAGGGAACTCCTATGGCTGATAAACACCTTCAGCAAGGTAGCAGGATACAAAATTAACTCAAAAAAATCAGTAGTCCTACTATATACAGATGATAAATCCAATGAGAAAGAAATCAGGGAAACATCACCTTTCACAATATCCACAAGCAACATAAAATATCTTGGGGTAACACTAACCAAAAAAGTGAAAGACCTGTACAATAAGAACTTTGAGACTTTAAAGAAAGAAATTAAAGAAGATACCAGAAAATGGAAAGATCTCCCATGCTCTTGGATAGGTAGAATTAACATAGTAAAAATGGCAATCCTGCCAAAAGCAATCTACAGATTCAATGCAATCCCCATCAAAATCCCAACAACAGTTTTCACAGACATTGAAAGAACAATACTCAACTTTATATGGAAAAATAAAAAGCCCAGAATAGCCAAAACAACTCTTTACAATAAAGGATCTTCTGGAGGCATCACCATCGCCGACTTCAAGCTCTACTATAGAGCCATAGTTCTGAAAACAGCTTGGTATTGGCACAAAAATAGACAGATAGACCAATGGAATCGAATTGAAAACCCTGATATTGACCCACGCACCTATGAATACCTTATTTTTGACAAAGGTGCTAAAGCTATACAATGGAAAAAAGATAGCATCTTCAACAAATGGTGCTGGCACAATTGGATTCAGACATGCAGAAGATTGCAGATAGATCCATACCTGTCACCATGCACAAAACTTAAGTGCAAATGGATCAAAGATCTCAGCATAAATCCAGCCACACTGAATCTTCTAGAAGAGAAAGTGGGAATTACCCTTGAACAAATTGGCACAGGAGACCACTTCCTGAACATTACGCCAGTAGCTCAGACACTGAGGTCTGCAATTAATAAATGGGACCTCCTGAAACTGAGAAGCTTCTGCAAGGCAAAGGAAACAGTCAGAAGGACAAAATGACCATCCACAGAATGGGAAAAGATCTTCACTGATCCCACATCTGACAGAGGACTGATTTCCAAAGTATACAAGGAGCTCAAGAAGCTAGCCACCAAAACACCAAACAATGAAATTAAAAAGTGGGGTGCAGAACTAAATAGAGAATTCTCAACAGAGGAATCTGAAATGGCTGAAAGACACTTAAGAAAGTGCTCAAAATCATTGGCCATCAGAGAAATGCAACTCAAAACAACTCTTAGATACCACCTCACACCTTTCAGAATGGCTAAAATCAAATAAACCAATGACAATCTATCCTGGAGAGGATGTGGAGAAAAAGGAACACTCCTTCATTGCTGGTGGGAGTGGGAATTTGTAAAACCACTCTGGAAATCAGTATGGCGGTTGCTCAGAAAAATGGGAATCAGTCTACCTCAAGATCCAGCCATTCCTCTCTTGGGTATATACCCAAATAGTGCATGTTCATACAACAAGGACATATGTTCAACCATGTTCATAGCAGCATTGTTTGTAATAGCCAGAACCTGGAAGCAACCTAGATGCCCCTCAACTGAAGAATGGATTGAGAAAATGTGGTACATTTATACAATGGAGTACTACTCAGCAGAGAAAAGCAATGGAACCTTGACATTTGCAGGCAAATGGATGGAACTAGAGGAAACCACCCTGAGTGAGGTAACCCAGTCACAAAAAGACAAACATGGTATGTACTCACTGATATATGAATTTTAGACATAGGATTACCAGCCTATAATGCTCTTCACCAAAGAAACTAGGAAACATGAAGGACTCTAAGGGATAACTGATCTCCAGGAATGGAAGTGGCATGAACTCCTGAACTAATTGGGGGCATGAGGGTAGGGGGGGGAGGTGCTGCTACAATAAGAGCAAGAGAAGAGGAGTAGAGGAGAGGAAATGGAGGGGCAGAAATATTGAGTTGGGGGAAGAATAGAGGAAAGAGAGCAGGATGAGAGATACCATATCATAGGGAGCCACTATAGGTCCGAGAAGAGATCTGGAACCAGGGAAATCTCCAGAGACCTACAAGGATGAAACAATCTGACAATCCAGGCAATGGTGGAGAGGATAACCCAAAAGCCTTCCCCTAAAATGAGATTGATGACTTCTCTTTATACCATCCTAGAGCCCTCACCCAGTGGCTAATGGAAGCAGAGACAGACATCCACAGATATACACTGAGCAGAAATCGGGAATTTAGTTGAAGAGAGGGAGGAATGAAGAACGAAGGGGTCTGTACCAGGTTGGAGAAACCCACAGGAACAGTTGACCTGAACAAGGGAGAGCACATGGACCCCAGATGCTGTCGGAGAGGCCAGTACAAGACTGATCCAGCCCCCTGAATATGGATGTCAATAAGGAGGCCTCTGCACTCCAGGGAGCCTCTGATGGTGGGTTAGTATTTTTCCCTGGTGCAAGAAGGGACTTTGAGAGCCCATCCCACATGAAGGGTTACACTCTGGTCCTGGACACATGGGGAAGGGCCCAGGACCAGCACAGGAAGATTTGGTGGACTTTGCAGAGCCCCCGTTGAGGGCCCTACCCTGCCTGGGGAGTGGTGGGTGGATGGGGTGGGGGTGGGCTGGGGTGGGAGAGGAGGGTTGGGGGTGAGGGGAGGGAGAGGGAGAAGGGACTTGAAACAAACTTGTTCCCTAACTAGAACTAGTAAACAAAAAACAAAATAAGGAAGTGGGGAAGCATGGCATGCCTGAAGAATACAAGTAGACGAGCTCCTATGGGGCATGTTGTACCTGAGGGAGCCTGGTGAGTAAAACGAAGGTGTATTGGTATCAGGACTTGGTGAAGGTAGGGGTGGGAGGATGAATCATCCAATGATTTTATATGTCTTCTAAGACAATGGTGATCAATGCAATATTCTGGATTAAGAAACTAATGTGAAATGGTAAAATAATACCCAGGATAAATAATAAAGAAAAGTTCTATGTGTTAGTTAGAGTTTCTATTGCTGTGAAGAGACACTATGACCATGGCAGCTCTTATAAATGAAAACATTTAATTGGGGCTGCCTTACAGTTCAGAGGTTTAGTCCATTGTCACCAAGGGAGGAAGCATGTTGGCTCACAAGTAGACATGGTACTGGATGGAGAGTAGCTGAGAGTTCTACATCTGGATCAGCACACAGCAGGAAGAGAGAGTGACACTGGACCTTACTTGAGCATTTGAAACCTCAAAGTCCACCACCAGTGACACACTTCCTCCAACAAGGACACGCTTCCTCTATCAAGGCCATGCCTCCTAGTAGTGCCTCTCCTATGAGCCTGTGGGGCCATTTTCATTCAAACCACCATAATTTAGAAACCATAAAGATGAAGAAAACTTGATCTGTATGTTGATCTGATTAGAAACTTTTCTATTCTTGGTCAGGCAGTGGTGGTGCACTCCTTTAGTCCCAGCTCTCAGAAGACAGAGGCAGGTAGCTTTCTGTGAATTCAAGGCCAGCCTGATCTACAGAGTGAGTTCTAGGTCACCCTCTGAATCTTCTTTTCTGCAGCAGAAAATGATCTGCCTTTAGTGAAAGTAGAATTTGTCTTCTGTACATCTTGCTTTCTTCACCCCTCCTGTTATTGGTTATATTTTTTTCATAGTTTACATCATTTCTGGTACTACATTATTTCCCCCATCAAATCTCTTTTGTCACTGACCAGTTGGACCCACTGATTTTTTTTTTCATAAATATGCTTTGTTCACTCGAGGCATGGTATTTTACTTGGACCATCATGCTACACAATTCTAAAAGAGTTAATGCTGTCATGATATTCCAAAAATTATTCTCCACAGTTCTCAATGGGCAAAAATATGATACTATGTCCTATTTACTAATGATCACATACCATGTACATGTGTAGAGTTTTATTTCTTTTCGTTTATTTCTTTTTATTTTATGTGCATTGGTGTTTTCCCTATATGCATGCCTTTGTGAGACCATAGGACTCTCTGGAACTGGAGTTACAGACAGGTGTGAGCTGCTATGTGGTTTCTGGAATTTGAACTTGGGTCCTCAGAAAGAACAGCCTATGCTCTTAACTCCTGAGCCATCTTTCCAGTCCAAGAACAAAACTTTCCAAGGGAAGAAGCAGTGATTCTCAGGTGTGATCTTGATTGCTGCTGATTTGCTGTAGTCACACCTGCCTCTCTCTCTCTCTCTCTCTCTCTCTCTCTCTCTCTCTCTCTCTCTCTCTCTGTCTCTCTCTCTGTCTCTGTGTGTGTGTAACAAACTCTGAGGCAATTCTACTTTGATAGTCTAGATCCTTTACAGTTATGACTCCCAGACTTCCTGAAATCCCTGGGAAAATTTTATCTAAAAGAAATGGCTGTAAGAAGACTAAATATGATTATTGTAACACTAAAAAATCATTAAAACCAAGTTATCAGAAAATGTTCGCATTGCTTCCACTTTTAAGAAGTCTTTCCTTTGGTTTGTTAGATCAGAGGAAACCAAATTATTTATGATAACATACTATCATAGATGAAAAGTAAAATGATTCATATATTCAGAGTAATCATTCATCAAATCTTCAAGTTGCATGCAAAAAACACTTATAGAAAATAAATTCTTAGTTTTTTAGATTTTTAATTAAAATTTATATGAATTAAAATCCACAGCTGTGTTAAAGTATGTACTGAAACAGCAGAACCTGAAATTTATTTAAATATTTAAAAGAACAGCATAGAGAATGCCAGTATTGGAATGCTCTTACCAGTTCCAATGATTTTTAAGCATAAACTAGGCAATTAAATGTGAAGTGTGATTAAAGAAGCAACATACTTCAGAATATCCATAATATCGGTATGGAATTATGGAGATTCTTAACATTAAAGAGTTTTGCATGATAAATATATTTTCTTTTTGAAAATATGGTGGAAATATTTAAATACTTCATTTAGCAATTGGCAGATATACATGTCTTTAGAAGTAAAAAGTTTGAAAGTGCAGTTTTCAGAGGAATCATCAAATAAAGACTTGCATTGGATCAAAGAACACAAGCCATAGGTGGTCTTACTGTTGGACCCTGCATGCTACAATACTGACCTGACAGGTAAGATATGCACATTGGAACAATAGTAGATGACTAGTGCAAGTTAGCCAACTGCATTCTGATTAGTCTGGGGGCCTGTTACAAAGGATGGAATAAATCTGCCTAGAAGTCGATCATTGGTGGGATCATAGGGCCTAGACTACAACCTCCTATTATTATTTTGTTAAATGAGCATGTTATATTATTTCCTTCTAAACCTATGTGCCTGAGGTGTTCTTAACTTTGGTGAGAGGCTTTTTTTTTTTTTTTTTGCAGTGTGTAGAAGCCATTGTAGAGACTCATTTCAGTCAAAGTGCTGAGAAAGGGTGACAAGGCATACTCAGTAATAACTGGGAAATCTTTAGCAATCCCTGACAAGGCTCAGGGAACTTTGTAAAGGAGGAGGAAGAAAGACTGTCAGATGCTGGAGGATGGGAAGGAGCAGTGGGAAATGCTATCTTCTGAATACTACGTGCCTCTTGCACTTACGTGCTCCCTGTAGCTGTGATTACTTGAACTAACCCTGCACAAAAGCAAGCCAGCTAATATGTCAGGATAAGTTGGACAGGAGTTGGTGGCGCACGCCTTTAATCCCAGCATTCGGGAGGCAGAGGCAGGAGGATCTCTGTGAGTTCAAGACCAGCCTGGTCTACAAGAGCTAGCAATAGGACAGCCTCCAAAGCCACAGAGAAACCCTGTCTTGAAAATTCAAAAGAAAAAAATGTCAGGATATATGGAGTAGGAACTAATGAGCAATTTGAGTTGATAGCTGTTGGGGATGTGATCACCTGTTTTGGGAGTTTGGGCAGTGGCAGGTTGCAAATCCTAGTGAATGTCTCCACACACATGCACATATAGCCAACACTAAATGGACTTAGTAGTTTATTGAGAGAAGGAAAAAAAGGAAGAAGAGAAAGAACAGAACAATGAAGAGGAAGAGCAGAAAAGGAGGAAGACACAGAGTTGGGAGTTCAAAGTTTGGAAGAGATTCAGGAGTTGGAGGGGGCAATGTGGGGTAGATACAATCATATTTCACTGCATACATGTATGTCAATCTCAAAGAGGTTTCTTTTTAAAGTTTTAAAATAAGAATATTTAAGATATACAAGCACAAGTATGTATCCGGTACTAAATATTATCCATCTTATTCTAGCAATAATTAATTTACATATCACACGACCTCAAAGACATCTCTGTTCAGTGCTTACCATGAACAAAGTATTTTCACATAGAATCTTCTGATGGAAGAATGATTGAAAGTAGTCCAATTTGATCATAGTTTCCTTAAATTTAAATGATAAGTTATAAAGCGAGAGTCAAATATATTAATAAAACCATAAATATTTATAGAAATATAATTTTAAAATTATGTATATTTCCAAGATTTTGGAAGTTTAGTATAATAAACTGTATTCCATTAATTATTTTTATATTTTTAGTTCTTTATTATTGTGTATGCACATAATGCATGTGAGTGTGTGTGCTACTGTGCATGTGTGGGCAGAAGATTGGTACTCCTTTTCCAACATTAAGTGGGCTGTAGGGTTTGAACTTAGGAAATGAGTTTGCGTGGCAAGTGTTTTACCCACAGAACCCTTTTGTTATTCCACTACTATATATTTTAGACAAAATGTAAAATAGTGTACCTATGAATCCATTCGTTCTACATTTTTTAACCAATGGGAGAATAACCTAAAGTAGTCTTTTCTGTTGAAATGACATTAATATAAATCATGGAATTAATGGACAAAGGGTATATAAAGTTGCCATAGAGTTTATGTCTTATCAATTATATCAACTATGAATGTTTTCTATCTTTTTTGTTTGATTCTAAAAATGTGCACCGGAAGAGAGAAATTATTGTTTTGACTTTGCATTTTTTGGCTTAGTAAAATTCAAACACTTGAAAAGTCTATTTGGGCTTCTAGTTTTCATTAATTCTGAAATTAATAGAAAGAACTGAAAACTATGTATATTGTAAGAGATATAGTATGCAAGATATTCCTCTTTCTCCATTAATTTTAACATAATTGCAAAAAGCAAAGCTATGCACACTGTGCGTGTCTGAACTCCCTCAAGGAAGATCAATTAGAAACTGATATGGTTCAGAAGCACAGCTTACATTGAATTCAGGTACACCACCCAAATAAAATACTGCTATGTCTCTTTAGCTCATAATTCACCAACATTAAAGGGGTGGGGCTTTCATAATACGGGGATTAATCCTTGGTACTTCACTTTTCATTGTTGTTTTCATTTCCAAGTGTACAGATAAAACTTGGTATTGCAGATCTCAATACATTGGATAATTATTCAATCATACACTTAAAATAAGTGTATTCACCAAATTCATGAGAGTAGACTAGCATGAATATTTCAGTAGCACATATGGCAAGTCCTAGGTCTCATAGTTAATGTTGATTAACTCACATGATATAACTCTGTAGAATAAAGAGAACAGTTGTAAGAAGAGTTGTGGGAACTCTGAGGACATGTGATGTATTCTGACTTAAAACAAGGTGAAAACACAAATTTGGAGTGTTCAACTTCTTCTCTACTGTTCAATTTTAAACCTGGAACTAACATAGAAATATCAAAAGTACTTACTAATCTAAAGAAACATGAAAACATACTTCATGCTTCGGCCCTCATGTATGAAAAGTAGAAATTGTATCCTAATATTAAATATGTGTGTACATAAATATTTTAATATATTGATGTGTACATGTATGAATATTTTATGTATCTGTGTATGAATAATGTATGCTGAAATCTACCCATGATAATATACTATTGCCCTGCCTCCTTCTAAGATAATATATACACAGATCCATGTACATTTAATCTCTAAGGGTTTAAAGCTGTGTTTTATTTATTTGTTGACATAGGGCTTATTTTTACTCTGTGAAGTAACATTTTTCCATTGCTATATCCCACATTAATATAACAAGTCTTTAAAGAATTTTAAGGATTACATAGTAAGACAAGCCTGCAAATTTCCATATAATACCTGGACAAAAAACAAATAGCCTTCCATAGTGAAAGAAAGCCAATCAATCCTGTGAAAATGTACTATTTAAAGCCACATACATTGACACTTTATAATTAAATAAAGTTGATTAATAAATCCAATCACTATTAATTTATTCATAGTTGATAGTACAAAGGAAACAAAATTAAATTATTAAAAAAATCAGAAATTAAAATTTTTCATTTTCTTTACAGGTTAATTATTAACATGTGTGAGGTTTTACTTTTCAGTAGTAGACATGGACCGTAGCACATGCTAGGCATGGGCTGTATGACTGGGTTACATTGCCCAGCCCCCACCTCATTAATTTTAGATTTTTTTTATGAAACGTGGGGATTTAATAAAGATATTTTAATACAGACTTAAGCAGGAGAGTTAAGAGAAAGGCTTGGAAAAAAAGCAAGACACAATGGATCTATGGCTGTGAGTTTCTGGAAGGGGAGTTACACAAGTTTTAATTAGCATAGAGTAACAGGTTTTGTTGTGGCATTTTCATATGTACTTAGCTTTCTTTGATTCTGCCTCGCTTTCTTCAAATCATCTTCTACATCACCCTTCTCCTCAGTCCAGTGACCAATTTTATCCCCCGTAGTTTCTCTTCTGCATTCATATTACATGTGTTGTATTACCCTTTGGAACCTCCCCTTTGTATCTGGATTCTTTAGCATCTCTTCTGCCCTTTTGAGTTTCCTGACTTATCTACACTCACTTATACATAAAAAGCATAGGTTTAACCATAAAAGGCATAGATGGACATATGAGAGGAAACAGGAAATTTGTCTGGTTGAGTATAGGTTACCTTTATTAATATGTGTTTTTTACTACCATCTATTTCCCTGCAAAATTCACGTCAGTTCTATTAAGAGGTGTTTAACACTCCATTGTGAATATGTACCACATTTTTATTATCTAGTCATCTGTTGGTGGACACATAAGCTGATTCTTTTTCATTGCTATTATATATTTTTTAAAAAAGCAAGTAACACGATGAGCAAATATCTGTGGAGTCTTTTTGCCCCGAGTGATACAGCTGGGTTAGGTTATGTGGTAATTCTATTTTTAGTGTTTTTTTTTTTTTAAATAAAAACTCCAAACTGTTTTCCTTACTGGCTACACCAGTTTACACTACTAACTACTGTGAATAAAAGTTATTTCCCTCATATCCTCTGTAGAATTTGTTGTCATTTTTTTCTTCACCATAGCCACTCTGACTGGAATAAGATGTAATCTCAAAGTAGGATTTAAGTTTTCTTTCTCAGATCCAAAACTTTTCGTGTAACCTCTAGATGTTAGCTAAGGACAGAGAAAAAAAAAATCACTGCAAACAGGGATAGCTTAACTTCTTTTCCAGTTTTTTTTCCTCTCATATATTTCTCTTATCTTATTGCTCAAGACTTAGACACTTTATTAAACAAGAATGAAGACAGTAGGCACTCTTGCCTCATTCAGGCTTTACAGGAAATAAAGATTGTTATTACTTAGTACAATTTAGCCATGTGAGGCATATACAACCTATTATGCTAACATATGTACAATCTACACCTGGTTTCTTCAAGGTCTTATGAACATGTGAATTTTGAATTTGTCAGGTGCCTTCTTTTTATAATTGGTAGAAAAGTTTGAGAAATATTTGTTTTAGATTTTCTTTCAGTGTTCTGTAAAATTTACCAGTAAATTTACCATGCTATGGGTCATTCTTTGTGAGAAGATTTAAGTATCATTGTTTATTAAGTGTCTGTTTCAATATTTATATCTTCTGGCTTTAATATCTATAGGTTGTATGTATTTAGAGAAAATATTTTTCTTCTAGATTATCTAAGATGTAGGAATATAAGTTTTTGATATATTTTG
Source organism: Cricetulus griseus (assembly GCF_003668045.3). NCBI lineage: Eukaryota > Metazoa > Chordata > Mammalia > Rodentia > Cricetidae > Cricetulus > Cricetulus griseus. Next base: position 421,858,464 of record NC_048595.1, read on the forward strand.
TAATGACCTTTTGCATTTCAGTAGAGTTAGTTTTAAAAACCCCTTTCATCTGTGACAGCCAAAGTCACATTTTAGATTTAATTACTATGACTAAGAGATCCACAAAACAAAAATCCTCTTATCTGCAAGCCCCTTTCCCAAGGACAGATAGTTCCTGAAATTCCAGAGGCTAATTGTTGATGGTAGATAATGACCCACATGCTTTCACTCCCCTAACAAGTTTGTTTGACGGAATGTGCTCAATCTCATATGGGAGGGAGGTCCACAGGCAGGCAATACATCAGGATGTATGCTTGTCCATGATTCGACGTAAACTGGGAGGTACATCAGGATGTTTGCTTTCTTCCGATTAGGCCTGATGGGAAATACTTAAGCTGCTGCATGGCCATTCCCCCCCCCCCTGAGAAAATAGAGATGGACTTAGCCAGAGCACCCACCTGGCCAGTATTTATTTAAAATTTGCTTCAAATTTGACTTTATACTGTGGTAGGATCTTATTCTTGATCAATGGGATTAACACATCTTTTATTTTTGTTAATTTGTGTCTTTTCTTCCTTTTTTAGTTTGGTCCGGGCTTAATCAACCTTGTCAGTCCATATTTCATTAATTTCTGCTTTCATTCCATGAGCTCATGTCTCTTGCAAAATTTGGGCTTTGCTTCTCTTATTCTGTGGCTTTTCTTCACTAGTCTCCTGTTTGGTTCCTTTGCGCTATCCTGATTTTCATGTCTACTTCTCCTTCTAGGATCTAAGTTTCACTCCAAGTTGCTGATTGTCCCATCTAATTTGTTTTTTATTGTTTTAAAATCTGACTTTTGAGTCGAATTTGAGCTGATTTTGTAACTTTCTTTTAAATATCTTTAAATTAACTCCTTTATCTGTTTATCTGAGTCCCCTATTTGGTTTTCATTGATCTTTTCAAAGTGGGACTCTGAAATCTTTTTCTTGCATTTAATCTTACCTCACTCTCATTGTCTTCCAGCATCAAGAAAGAAGCAATCAGATCATGGGGGTGTCCTATCAGAATCTTGTCTATGGTTATTCTGAAGTGTCTTGGTTGTGTATCTTGCATCTGTGGAAGACCACGAGTCTTCCAGTTTGTAAGTTTTTGCTTTCCCCCACTTTGCTGCTTCTTTGATTTTATGAGTTCCCCTAGAGGGTTGTCTTCAGTGGAGTTTATGTTCATGGAGAAAGACACTACTAAGAGTGTGTTGTTTTCACAGAAGTCCTAGTGTTACATTCAAGAGTTACTGTGCACCTTACCTATGTCCTTTAATTTAGAGACAAGGTGATAGGGGTTCTTTACTCTACGCATCAGGACTCTGTACCAACTTCCAACATAAACTTGCTGTGATCTATGCTGCTTCTGTCTGCTGAGGCTGGTGGGGATCTCACAGCTTCAGACCCTGTTAACTACACTTCTATTGCAATCCTCACAGTCAATGCAGCTTGGGATCTGTCTCTCTCCCAGGTCCAACAAGTTCCATGTTAGCAACCACATTCTTCCAAGGGTTCTTCTTGATTTCCTGTTTTCTGGGGCTATAGTGGCATGGGGAATGGTAAGGGTGCAAATTAACCAACATTAGCATTCCTAACCCTTTTCTCTGCTCCTGTATCTGTGGAATGCTGAGCCACTTTTCTCTGCTAGTACATCTAGCTGAATTCAGCTGCAGTAGATCTCTGGTCTCTTCCATCAGATGTCTGGTTGCATGGTTACACTGATTTCTTTTCTAGGCAATGGCAGTGGGAGAGGGACTTCAAGATTTAGAAGTATATTGATTTTAGATTCCTATAAATCCCCTCCTACCCCTCACTGGGGTTTCTGTGGTCCAATTTCCTCTTCAGTTGCTGAGTTCAGCTCCCAGTTTGGGTTTCTAGGAGTAAGAACTGTTTGGCTGTGGCTTTTTACTTCTACAGACACTTGTGTCCTTCTGGCTTCTCCCATTGCAGGTATTCAGTTCTTTGGTCACTGTTGAGCGATAACCTTTCTGACTCTCTTGTCAGAAAAATCCCACCTGGTCATATATCTGCTTTCTTACTGCCTTCTGTCCTGTTGCTTAAAGTGGAAGACACTTTTAGATGAAGAGGAATTAACTAATGTGATGTTCCAGTGATGACACACATTGCTGATAGAAACATACAATGGGCTGGCTTCTTTGATTGGCAATCCAGTAAGAACTTCTACCAAAATTATGGATCTATTTACCCTGTGGCCTAGCAATTTAACTCCTGGAAATTCATTCTATAGATTTATCATCACACACTGAAATGAGATCACAGCATTTCATCCAACATCAAATAAAGTTTAAAAATACAAATTTCTTCCTTTTGATGAGTAAGCAGATCCCCTAATAATTGTACTACAATCACCATTACAAATTCTTTTTACTCATTCACATGATTTTCTAAAGTGTACACAAGGCAAGTGCCATTATCATTGTCTTCTAGAGAAAATGGAACTTAACTCAGAAAGGTTAAATTCTTTTGCTTTTAACTATAGCATTCAGTGGGCAGGGAAAGCTGGGTCTATATGCTTGAGGCTAGCCTGGTCTACAAATTAAGTTCCAAGACAGCTAAAGGTACATAGTGAAACCCTGTCTCAGAAACAAACAACAAAACCACCACTGCTAACAACAGCAAAAGCTTAGCAAAGGCAGGGCAGCTTGGATAAAGAAATTATAATTTTTCATTGCACTTAGAAAGTGGCATCCTAATAGCCTGGAATCTAGCCATGGGGACCCTGAAGTTAGAACTTAGTTTTAGAAAGTTTTATCACTAAATAACTGTTGGTTTTCACAGCCCAGGACTTTTGCTTTCACCTACACTTCTGGCAAGGGGTGAAGGAAAATTGTAATTGCTTTCATTGTAAAAGATATGCGGAAACATATGTGTAGCATTCATTATTTTGAATTTATGTCAAATACTTTATATAAAAAGGTACATGTGAATACTGAAGGACTACAAATATAATTTCATCTTTGAAATAATCATGGGCAGTTATTGACTTAGGTAAGATCATAAACCAATCCAAGTTTGGATGTGTCACAAAGGTTTCTGATGTATCAAGTTTTTTGGCTGTGTCACAAAGGTTTCTGATGTATCAAGTTTTTGGGCTGTGTCACAAAGGTTTCTGATGTATCAAGTTTTAACAAAAAACTATTCACAAATTGCTCATCTTCGAATATTGAAATGTACCAACTCATAAAAATACCTGTGTTTTCTGAAGTAACATATCAGCTTTTATTTTTTTTCTTTTTGTTCCCTTAGGTTTATTTTTTAATTAAAATTTTGTATCCTTATCTAATACAAATGCATGTGTACAGGTGAATTTCTACAGTTATTTTGAAAGATAAATTGAATTTACAGTAAGTCTAAAACATAACTTTAGCTAACATCTGATGGGAGAAAGTCTTCTGTACAACATTCAATTTTCCTAAATTAGCCCTTGTCCAACTCAAAGCAAATTTGTAGCCTTTATGACTTAATACATGCTTACTATTTCCTCTTCACAATATCTATTCTCACACAGTATTAATTTCAGTCAGTTCCAAATTCTAATTCCCACAGGACTAATCTGATTATGTATAGATACTACTTTTGGACAATTTATGACTTAGATTATATATCAGAATGATCATGAGCATTTTTAATGATGTCACTCAATAATCTGAAAACATCTATTCAGAAATATTTGTTCCAGCAAAATTCAAATTTCTCTTTAAATGGAAACTATCACAAGGTTGTTTTCTATTTGGGTAGCAACCTTTGAATGTCTATTTTAAATTTAACCCTTTTGAAAAAACTTGAGTTCATCTATTGACAAAGATTACAGGATCAAACTATGATTTTGTGATTTATAATCAGGGATTCATGCATGTTAGGCAAACACTCTACCACTGAGTTACATCACCAATTCAATATGACCCAATTTATTGTACAAAACAATCTGTTTATACAAAAGAAGCGGTTTCTCAAAAAAGGAGATGAATTTATATTTCAAGTAATGTGCAATTAGAATTCAGAAGAATTCACAGGCTCACAATAAACACATGTTGCAAGTGACTGGCACCAAATTACACTTAGGAAAATTTGTTTATATAAAGTAAATGTACAGTCTGATTACAGAGCAAGAGGTAAAATAACCAAGTAAGTTTTCAAACTTCTTTGTACACTAATGATAATGATTTTAATATTGGAATTAATTTTAAAAATATGATCCACAAATACTTTTGTAATATAGCCGGTTGCACTTTCCATACAAGGATCACTTCAGGAGTCTCTTATTGTGATAGGAGAAATCAAAATGCTAAAAGATTTAGGCTACTTGCCAACTGAATAAAGACACTGAGCCATCCCATATATAATAGAAGCCCTTGGGGTAACTGTAGCCTCATTATTTAATTATTCAAATAAGCTAGTTGTTTTTAATCAGAATGATGTGGAAAGTCACTAGTTCTGTTTGTAAATTTTACATAAATATTCACTTATCTGCAGAAGGGAAAGAGGGGGTTATGGAATGGAAGACACATAAAAGACTGGAAGATATCCATTTCCTTCCCCAACTCATCTCTCAGGCTTTATCTTTTGTCATATTATCTGTTAACTATATTTTCAGATTGGCTTTTTGGAGCTAGACTGAACCACACCCCTTTTTACATCACCATGGAACTGCACAGGAATCCCTTCCACCATTACATACTTGATCTCTCATGGACAAAACCTGACTCATAGGGTGTAGTCTGTGATCTATGAAATGTCTCCAGGCCCTCTGGGTAGAATGCACCTCTGCACTTGGGCTCACATAGTAGGTCCTGTGTCACGTAGCATGTCCTATCTCTATTACAGATTTCAATGCAATAGTGTTTCCTGCACATAGCATTATTTCCCAACACAAGATTGTCTCACAGTTTTGTGGACTTTCATCCAAATGCTCTATCATTTTTTTGTTAAAAAGGTCTGGGCGTTGTGATTAGATGAGACCCAATGCAAATACGGTATTGTATAAGCTATTGAACTTTATTTGAGATTAGTTAAACTGAAGCCCAAAAAAGTACTTTCCCCCATTTTTAGGGTCTAAATTAAAACATTTATTTTCCATAGTTGTACAGAAAACATGTAAGTTATTAATATCATGAAGTATAATGTCTAGAATATACTGAACACTGACCAATGATTTCTGAAGATACATGAGTGGGAAAGCTAAAGAGGCAAGGGGGGTTGAAGCCTAGAACATTTCAAAGGTTGGAAGTAGTTGCACAATAGGACTGATGCACACATGAGTTCACAGGGAATGTGGCAGCATGCATAGGCCTATAGAGGTTCAAGACAGATGCCGTCCATGAGGGGGAGGGGAAGTAGACACTGACACCTACTCCTAGCCAAGAAGTTATTTGCAACTGATATCTTCTGGCAAAGGGAAAAGAAATCAGTTTTTCCTACTGAATGTTTCGACCCCATGCCCACAAAATTAACTGCATAATTTTTGCTATTTTAGTTATGTTTTAGGGAGGTACTTTTTGTTTCTGTGGGTATTTTATTTTTGTCATATTAATTTTGTGTTTGTTTTGATTTCCATTTTTTTGTGTTTGTTTTATGTTTTTTTTTTTTTTGAGAGAAAAGAACATACAGTTGGTAGGGAGGAGGAGAAGATCTGGAAAGTGCTGAAGGAGGGGTAAACAAAGCCAAAATATATTGATGGTATAAAAACTTTTGGAGAAAAAAATTAAAAGGTTGGACATGCTGAAATTAGGTTAGAGAAATGAAAAGATCCCTGGGATGGTCATAAAAGACTTGAAGCTGAGCACTTGAAGGTCAATAACATTTGTATCTTAATAGCATAATAGAAGTTCTGATACAATGATGGGCTGTAATAAGAGTGACTGGGCCTTTGTTTGCTTGTTTGTTTGTTTTTGGCTTGGCTAGCTCTTGGCTAAGTAACTCCTGCAGGAAGTCAACATGACAAAACAACAGAATAGATAATAGAGAAAAAAAAAAAACCCTGCTCAAATAGAAGTTATTGATTTTGGGTTAAGAAAGGAAGTGAGGCTGTCACAGTTTACTGACATGAAGAAGAGAGAGGGCTCAGGGGTTCTGAACAGGGTAACAGGACATCTAATATAGTGTGGAAATAAGGTGCACATGAAAAAGGCAATTATGATTGTTAAGAGGAAACCTAGACTTTAATTTCTCAGATATAAAAAATTCAAGGCATACTTGTCTTATCTAAGAGCATTTAAAGTGACACAAATCTGTCAAAAATAAATCTATATCTAAAGAATGAGCTCTTAGCCTTTTCTTCTCACATCTCCTGAATTTCCAGTATTAAATAAGCATTCTGTTCTCTTGGGGCAAAAGTACAGCAGGTATGTTATTTAATCTTGTATTCTTATGAAATAGAAAAGAATGCGGCACTTAACTAGCACTTGCTTCAATGCAAAGATTCAGTGGTGATGCACACAATGCATTCCTTTTTTTTTTTTTTTTTTTTTTTTTTTTTTTTTTTTTTGGTTTTTTGAGACAGGGTTTCTCTGTATTGTTTTGGAGGTTGTCCTGGAACTCCCTCTGTAGACTGGACTGACCTCGAATTCACAGAAATCTGCTCGCCTCTGCCTCCCAAGTGCTGGGATTAAAGGCGTGTGTCACCAATGCCTGGCTTTCACATAAAATATTCTAATTCACCAGCTTTATTATTTGAAGCAAATACAGTCAACAGTTTAGTGCTCTAACTTGGCAGAAAGAGGCACCTTCAAATTAAGTCATGGCTTTGGATCCTTTCCTGTCACTTACATGCTGTAGGGACTTTGGCCTTTTCACAGTCTTCCTCTGACCTCCAATTTCTTCATTGTGCAAAACTACTGCATAGATTATTGTAAGCTTAAACAAGATACAATATATAAAGACTCTGGCAGGAGCCCTAAGCCACTGTCATTGTTAGAATACCTAAATGTCTAAGAATAGTCCTGAGCAGTCTGTGTCTTTTCTGCCTCTGATTCCTTCTGAGCTGTATTAACAGAATAACACTGGGGGTTGGGAAAAGACCAAGACAGTTATTCTTAACCGTGTCTACACTTCAGAGGTATCACATATCTGCAGAGTGATGAAATCATGGTTGAATATTTTTTTGAACAAAGGGTCTAGAGCTTTCATCGAAATTTCAAAGGAATCTCTGAACTGAGAAAATGATAAGAAACCTTGCCCTGGGCTTATTTTTTTATTTGTGCCTACAAAGGAATTAATATTGGCATTAAAACATGACTAGCAATGCTAATTGTGACAGTTACCTACAGCCCAGTATGAGGATATTTTTCATTACTAAGCTTGCAAAAACCCAAATTCTTGTTCTTTTGTTTTTATTTCAAATTACATTAGAGCTTGTATGTTAACATTTAAATTATTCTCCCAATCAGAATAGAGATGCTAAATATCCTCTTCCATGCCTTTGTCTTTATAACCCTATGGAAATGATGGAAACCAAAAGGATTTGGGCATATCTTAATGCTAGAGTTGGCCATGCTAATCACGCCCCAGACAATTGAGATTGGACATACTAATCCCTTTAAATTTTTCTTATATTGAAGTGAAACAAGATAATTTAGAGATAGCTAGTTTCAGTGTTTTTCTTTGAGATATATCTGCTATTTGTGAATCCTCACATAGAATGAAAAGCTACTATAGCTCAGCAGGCACTTCTGGCCCATCTCAATTCAATGAATTCCTGCTCCTGGGATGCAGAGGCAGGTGGATCACTCTTAGTCAGCCAAGGCTACATAGTAAAAACCTTTCTCTAAAACCAAACCAAAGAATCAACGGATTAAGGAACAATGGAACAAGTAGCCAAAATGAAACTAAAATAAAAATGCAAACTGCTGAAATGGAGATGTCAGAAATGAAAAGTTCATTTAATTTAAGAGAAAATCTGAAGAAGATAGTCTTCCCAGTTGTTGAAGTTGAAGATGAAGCCAGAAAATATAATATTAATTTAAATCTCATTAAGATCCAACTTAGGGAACCTGTTGTCTGCAAGACTATAGTATTATGTGATTGTTCCTCTCCATCTTCATAAGAACCTAAGTGAATTTAAGTGTAGAAACCGAACAAAATAATCACTTTATTTAGGGATGCTGGGAATGCTGAGATTGAGTGGGATGACATTAACGACAGAAAGGTCTTGCTTATTTTTTAAGTAAATGATAGTGATCCAAATGACTTGAGGCATTTATACGTGATATGCTAATAAGGTATCAAAATTTGCCTTCGGACAATGGGTAGATTCTGCTATGAAAAGGCAAGTGACCATGGAGGGCATTTCTCCTTTAACATGAACATTATGTTCCACATTTATATAGAGGGCTCTGCATAGTCACGGACAGAGGAAGGAGCTTCCTACAGGCCCTGGGTATGTGAGTCCCATTAGTGGGGATGTGAAGACATGTAGTGCAGTCTACTCAGCATAGGCTCAGGACATGGTTGGTTATCCATGATCTTTAAGCCTCACCATGATAAGAACCTTTCTAAAGCCCCTTCCAAGAGAAATTAGAGTCCTGCTTGTACATATGCCTGGACTCTTGAAAGACATGCTCAAATACTTGCACTCAGTTGCCCACTTACAATCTACTGAGACTCAAACACCATTCATATCCTTATAGTACCCTGGCTATCCAATACTGATAGCCCAGCCAGCAATGCCCTGTTTATTATGTGCTTCGCAACTCCATACCCTCTGGCTAAGCCCACAAACTCCTCTGTTACCAGTTCCACATCATAAAGAGAGTCAGAACCTGATTACATTCAGACTTTTTGATTCGGCCTCCTTAATTTCTTGGAAGAATACAGAGCTCTACTGTCATATTTACTAATTGTTCAAATGAAACTTCACCTACTTATGCCACAGGTATACTTCAACTAAAACAAAAACCTAAATAAGGAATAGGAATAAAAGGTATCCAGGAGCCAAAGGATTGAAGCAGCTGAGATGCAAATCCCAGTTCTGCATAACAAGCAAGGTTGGGAACAAGATCCTAAAAACACAGTTTCTAACTTAGTCTCCAATTACAGCACAAGAGTGGAATTCTTAAGAGGACAATTCTCCCAGGTAAGAGAACAGAAAAGAGTAACTGAAGATTTTCTGAAGTATCTAATGAAAGATATTTTTGAAATACAATTGAGAAGGACAAAGATGAAGGGATATAGAACTACAAAACAAAATTCTAATGTGATAATTATGTTCAGTGAACACAAGTTGTCATATAGATTGAACGTATGATACAAGTATTATGTACGGAATGTAAGTGAAAAGTGCAGAAAATGAACCAAGAATGTTACAATGTAATTTTGAACAGTTGATTAAAATTAAAATCAATGATCAAAAATGCTAAGGTAAGTATAACTTCAGAAACATAAAAATCAATAACAGAAATACCGGCTTAGGAAGTAATATCAAGGAAGCGAGCCCCAGGAAGAAACCCAGGAGCAAAAAGCTGTTTAACACAATAGTACTATGTAGTTTATATATAGTGAGTCAGTATAAATGTGTGTACTTATAAAATACATCTATATACTACTCTGTTAAAGCAAGGGGAGAATCTCAGAAAAATTTTCTGTTACAAAAGGTGGAAAATAACTTTTTTAAAGCATTAGCGGTAGGTGACAAACTTGGCTTTTCTTTTTCACACAAGGAATTCTCCTTTGTTAATACTGTGCCTCATCTGTACCTAGTCTAATTTTGTTGCCACACAGGAACATTGTGAGGACCAATTTGATGCTGTATTTTGCTATAGATAGTGATAAATAGTAAACAAAACAACAAAAGTAAAACTAACAAATTAATCAACCAACCAACCAACCAGACAAACCCAAAGCATTAGTAATTCTTGGACGATGAACATCATGGTGAAACTGTTGGGCTACTAATATCCACTTGTTTAAAAATAGGACAGTGTCGTTTTATTTGGTATAGGTATGGACATGATTGCACCATAGGCCACAGAACCTTTGCTTCAGTCCTTACTCTACATTTACAGTTGTGTGGGGCTCCTTACACAGGCTAGACAGATACTGAAGGGACAGAAGCTCACCAAGCTATGAATTTCCTACTTCCATGTCCCACATGAGGCAGAGATATATCATTGTCATGTAGATCCTCTGACTTATTTAAATTGTTTAAGAGAATGTATTTAATCTAATTGTTTTGTTAACTCAGCTTTGGAGGACCTCATGTTATTTTGAAGTAAATTCTACTCTCTGAAACTGTACATCACTTTATAAGATTTTGTATTTTCTTTTTGACACACTGTAGATCAAGCCTGTGGTCTAATATATAAGGTCAGCTGATGTTGCAACGGCAAATTAAAAATGCCACTTATCAGTGATGGGATGTAAATATGTTATTACTTTCTGTAAGGTGTTATAATAGCAATCAACACCCTCAGGGAAATATAATTTGAGAAGCAGCTTATTCAAGCATAGAGGGTCATGGGATTTCTCCCAATCCTAATTGAGCTTCTAGCTATTCTTTGTTTTGTTTTGTATTTCTCTTAAAATGATGATACTGATGTTGTTTTTACTTCCAGAAAAATGTTACCTCCTTAAAATCATGCATCTGCCCCTTATTAAATAATGTACTCACTTGATAAGGACAAACCCAAATGATAAATATCTCTCAGTAATCGTTCAATGCTCATCATTTACGAGTACCTGATTATCCAATGTTGATTTGTAAATCAAGCAGTTTAGGTGTGCTAGTATTTACATTTAGTCTTAACTTCATTACATAAAGGGCTTGTAATCTAATATCTCGTGACTGGAACAATGGTGAATAACATAGAATCATGATGCAAAATATGTCATAGTTGGCAAATACATATCTTTAAACAGAGTGCTTGGGTGGCTTAAATACCAGACCTATCTTTCATCACATTTTGATTGGCTGACTGTTAACCTTGAACCAACAATGTCTTGTCTGGCATGCATTTCATTTGAGGTGGTGAAAATGTCTTGAGTTATTAGCAGAAAAACCTTAGAAGTCTTCCTTTTCTACCCATATAATAACAAATTGGCAAGTATATTGGCCTTCCAAGGGAAGAATGTTTTATCTATCTGAAAGAGACATGCTGAGAAAATCCCAAAATCATAGTAAGTCACTAAGCAGAGGATTTTATTTTCTTGTTGTGCAAGTTGACATTAAATATGCAAGCCTCACACTTGCTTTATTAACATAATGAATGGGCTTAAACTCATTCAGCATACCTGGATCATGGTGAATAGACATCACAAAGATGTTTCTTTCCTTGTTCCTCTGATTCATTTTAAGAAGTTCAAGTTAATCAAAGTTAAGAAGGGATATGAAACTCATTGATTAGAAATGAACTTGTGCAAAAGCCTTAGAAGGAGATACATATTAATTGGATTAGGGGATTGGTTTGAAAGCACATTCACTACTCCTAGGAAATGATGCATTGCCCAATTATGGGAAGATGATGGAAGGATAATAGGAAACAAGGGTCTTTCCTAACCGAACAGGGAAGTTAGAAGGCCCACACTCATCAGAATGTGCCCAGTTGCAGTGTTTTTTATTTATTTATTTGTGTATTTATTTTGAGACCAAGTTTCTCTGTGTAACTGTCCTGGCAGGCTTGGTACTTGCTTTGTAGACCAGGGTGGCATCAAATTCGCAGAGTGCTGTGACTAAAAGCGTGCACCATCACTGCCTGGTTTCACAGTCCTAACCTCCTATTATAGTCTTCTTTATGTTGATCTGATAAAATGTTCTGACCAAAAGCAATATAGGGAAGGAAGTTTATTTCGCTCACATTTCCTTGTTAAGTCCTTCAGTGAGGCAATAAGGGAAGGAACTCAAGGAGACTGAAGAAGAAACCATGGGTGAACACTGCTTACTGGCTCTCTCCAGTTCCCTCAGGTTCCTCCTAGCTTCCTTACCCAGCTCAGGACCATCTACCTACCCAGGTACTGATCACATCCACAGTGCACTGTGCTATACTTCATCAATTCATAATCCATACAATCTTCTACAGGACAGTCTGATCTAGCAATTGCTCACTTGAAGCTTTCCTCTTAGATGTCTTAAGATTGTCTCATGTTGGTAAAGTTAAAGAGGACATCACCTGAAGTCAATCAACCTCATGACACATTCTAGAATTAATTTTCTCTTAGGAGCTTTACAGATATCGGATCTGATGTCATCATTCTCAGTCTTATGCCTTGTTTAACAGTGTACCATTCTGAAGGGAAATGACTCAAAATGGAATTATGAGTGGAGAATAAATGCATGCTTTTTCATGAAAATTATAGGCAGCGGATAAATATTTTCATGAAAATAGTAAATCATACTATACTATGCAAAATATATAAATATTATATGTACTAGATTGTATCAGAGCTAGAAAGAAGACTATTTTATATTCCCATAATACATAACACATAAAACTTTACTTTTTAATCATAAAACATCATATCAGTGACTTCTAGTATTTTAATTTTCAAACTGATATGTGCTGCCCATTGGATTTCTAGAATACAGGTTGCAATTGCAGAATTTAGACTAAGATTATATAAATATACACTCTCAATTCAGTACCTCTACCCAATATTTCTTTACTCTAGTATTTACAATATTATCATTAAAAGATTTAAATAGAAAAAAATGTTCACTAAGAAAACTCTTAAAGATGTCAACAAGATGTTGAATGGAATTAATTAAATTTTAGTCACAGATGGTGGGTGAGTATCTCTGGACAGTGGATGAATCATTAAATAGCAGAATGATAATCTATAATAACAATTTTGTTCACTTCTGTAGCAGCACAAAGATGGTATGCCTCATTAGGAAAGTCCGTTACTACATTTCAGTTAGAAAATTCTGCCAGCAGAACTGTATCCGAACTGTTTATAAATATTTCAATTCCCATTTGTAAACAGGAATGCTATTTTCTTAACAGTTGTACATACTCATAAAGCACATAAATATAAATGTGCTACACAGAATATTACTAAAGATGTACAGAAGTAACAAGAGACTATTGCTAGATTGAAAAGGAGTACACTAATAGTTTTTGCAAACCACCATTCTTCCCCAATAGATAGCTATTTCCAATGACAATTAGTATGCTAAGCAGAGACTTGATTTTTCCATAATAAACTTGTTGATAATACAGGTCTAAGGAGTATAGATCAAAGCTATAGTTGCTATAAGAGATAATTATGCATAAAAATGAAACAACAGAATCATTAACATCTTCACAGTAGAGCTGAGGAGATGACACAGTGCCTATGGGGCTGGCTGCACAAGTGTAAGGTCCATAGTTTGGGTCCCTGAACTCACACAAGAAGCCAGGAGATGTGGCAACTACTTAAAATCCTGGTATTTGAGAGACAGAGGCAGGGATCTTCAGAGAAACCTGAGATGCCAGACTAGTTAGACTTGGTAAGACACATGTTCAGAGAGAGACCCTGTCTCAATAAATAAAATGGAGAATCATCAAGGAAGACAATTGCAGTCAATGTTAGCCCTCACCAGACACACATGTGCACAAACATTCAGGTCACTGATACACACAGATGCACCCACATGCATGTACACAGGAATAATCTTTGTTCCATCCTGATGAACCATGTCTTTGTTACCTGAAATTCACCTTCATTAAAGTTAGAGCTATGCCATACTCATTATCCTCACAACCCTTTGATTTATGTGGATAGCAAGGAACTGTGCATATAGCAAACACTTCATACAATATATGCTGAAAATGAATGAAGTAAACATATTTCACAGTTCCAAACACAAACCAAATCTTTCCTGAAGACTTACTACATAAAGCATGCTATTGTGAAGATTAGAATATATTAAATAGCTGTCAACCAAAAAGCATTTTACATCTTGCTAAGGATGCAAAAATAACATACCTCCAATTAAAGAATGATAAAACGGTATATGTTTATAGCCTAGCAATGCATTATAAATTTAGCGGAAAATGAGAAAAAAGAGGAACATAGAATGAAATTTACTCTCTTTTTAAGTTAGCATTACATGGAAACTATGGAACTTCGTATTTTAAAGCATCTCTCAGTCCAATAATAAAATACCCTTTCTTTCCTGAGCATATAGTGATCTGTTCATTAAAAGAATGGATGTTCCACAATTTGAAATGATTCTATATTACAGGACCTTGACTCTGTTTTAAGTATATGGCAATAACAATTTCCTGATTTTATAAGCAAACTCCTAGTGTCTGCACTCTTCCGAATATGCTTGTATGTTTCCTATAGTTAATTTTCCACATGGTGGCTAGAGTAGACAGTTTTTTAATATACTGATCTGATTTACTTATTATTGGTACAGATTATAGCAAAACTGTTCCTGATTCACTTACATTCCTCTGTAAGGATAAGGGAAAATTGCAGTCAACAGAGCTAAGCCAAGTGGGCCATAGATCTTAATTATAAATTGTCAAAAATAATAGAGAAAAAAAGTAAAAAGGAAAAAAATTATAACTGACTCCCTTGGCTACTTCCTTACTAGGAAGCAAATGCAGGGGAAACTCATCTTTGAAGATAAATCCCAAATGCTTCATTTTCATTTTCCTGAAGTTAACTTTCTCACCTAGCTAAGCAGCATTTTCAGCTATTATTAGCGATGGGCCAATATCAGCTGACCAATATCCGTCAAACTCTTCCATTCAATGAGCTTAGGGACTCCCAAGAAGCTGCATGTATGCAGACTTCTGCTTATAGCTTCTAATTATTTTCTAGCAGATAATGGAATAGTTAAGTTCAGGGAGGTTAGATTAAATTTGTAAGTGGATCAAAACCCTAGATAAAATCACAATAGCAAAGCTTGCTACAGGTGCCCTAAGGTTTTTAGTTTTGACATGAAGGGCCCTCACTGATCACTTCTATGAAAAATGGGTTTCTTAAGTTTACTGCTTCAGAAATTCTTCTTTATCTATTCCCACCACAACTGCTGAAACATGCTGTCTGTAAACAGTAGGTGTATCACAGGCTCCTCAGTGATGGTTTCCATGGAACTGCAAGTAGACATATTTTTTTAAAAATTGATGTCTATTCCTCCCTGGACAAGAAGATCAAATTATATATTGTATGCAGGTTAAGCTATTATTTGAATAGCTAAAGAAGTATGGAGTTGATGGTAACTATGAGAAGAACAGTGGTTGAGATGAGACTGAAAGGTTTAGGGAATATTGTGAAACATATCTACATATATATATATATATATATATATATATATATATATATATATATGCTACACATAAATTGATTTTTCTCATCCATGTGGAAGAGTGAGTAACATAAAATTTCCCATGGAGTGATAACAACCAAGAAGGAAATGACAGACAAGGCCTTCAGCAGGGCTTTGCTCTGGCCAAGCTTAACAATAAATAATTCTTCTTTCTAGGACCAAATTGCTTTCCTATGAACAACTAAGATAATATTAAGTATTTAATGCATACCAAAACATTTTCAAATGGCTCCTTTGCCTGAAATTATTTTATGATTCTTGAATATATAAACAGATCATCAACAAGGCCTGATATTTCTGAAATTATTTGCTGCAGATTTTTTGCCCCTGAGCAAATATTCTCTCTCTCTTTCTTTCCCTCTCTCCTGACCATTGTGTGTGTGTGTGTGTGTGTGTGTGTGTGTGTGCGCGCGTGCGTTACATGCCTGAATTTAGATGCCAGAGATTAACCTCAGGGATATTTTTCAGGTGTCCTACACCATGTTTTAAGAGGCAGAGTAGTTCATTGGTCTGGAGCAGCTAAGTGGGATAGGCTGACAGGCCATCAAACCCCAGGCATCTTCCTGTCCCCCCTTCTCCCTGTCACCAAACTGGCTTGATGTGGTTTCTGGGGGCCAAGTTCAGGTCTTCAGAATTGTAGGACAAACCCTTTACAATGAGCCATTTCGGCAGCCTCCATGGTTGTTATTTATGAGCATACAGTATTTATTACAAACTGTGTCTCCTGGTGTGACAGTCAAACTGAAGGAATTTTTTTCTAAGTCAACATAATTACAAAATACTGTTCAGATTAGACTCAGAAACAGCAAATGATCAGTATAATTCTCTTTTTTCCCTGTATGAAAGTAACAATCCTATTAATCAGATAAAAATTCACCGAGTTATAGAGTTGGGAGAGCTGGAAAATTATACCTCCAATAGACTACTGATTTGTAGTTAACAAATTTAAATTCTGATACAGTAGACTATGAGCTCTTGAGACATTTCCCTTCATTTACACAAATTCAAGAAATGTTCTTGAGAACAAAAATCTTATGAAGCTACATGTTAAGATTTACAAAGAACAACCTGCTTTGGATTTGGGGAGTCCCTTTCGGGTGATTCAAGAGATAAGATAAGCCAGTTGGAACATAAAACTTGTCAAGTACTTTATCTAGTTTCAAACCCTTCAGTAACACTTAAGGCAATCTTTAAGACTCAGGATTTGGGAGCAACTGAATCCACTTAACTGTTACTGACAAAGATTTATAGTGTCTATAATAAATTATAATTTTCCAATTTATTTTTGTCAAAATCTGCAATACATTCAAGTTTTTTTTCTTTTTTATTAGGATCTATCCTTGAATGTTTACTGCTATCAGAAGAGAAGGAAACAGACAGAAAAAAAGTAAAATTTTGGTGGGATAACAGGCATGATGCAAAAATTACTACAGATGATTCGAGAAATTAGGAAAAGGATGATACAAATGAAACCTATCAAATTAAAAAGGGGAATATTCATGTACGTCTTTCAGAGGATCCCTAGGCAAGGTCCTTGGGTGGAACCAGCGTGATTTGCTAGCATCCTAGACATATGGGGGAAATTCCTTCATTTGTTGGCCCACAAAAAAGCCTTTAGAAAACACACTAGTCCCTTTCACAGACTCAAGGGCAAGGGCATTTCTTAGGATCTGTTTTATGCTATGGATTCAAAACTCACAATTAAACTGATTTACAGAAATAGATTAGGAATTAACAATATGAAACTAAGAAAAATGATCCAAGTACAGTATGCCAAACTTATGACATAAATTGGTAATTAAAACTCAGTTATGCTTTAACAGAGGAAAACTAACATGTCTTCTAACATGTAGGAAAAATTCTTTTAGACAAATCAACTATATAAGGATGAATTTCCTAACCCATTCCTGTATTGTGTTTTCTGATAGAAGGATTAGAATCAGTAAACACAACTCCAGGCTCCCAACACAAAGAGAACTTTGGCATGTGTTAACATTGAGAAGTCCTTACAATTTTAAGGAGCCATATCAAAGACATGGATGAGGTCATATTCATAGAGAGATGAGATACAATTTGATCATTTTGGAAGGTAATCTGGGGCAAATACGTATACTGAAAAGAGGTCTACATTCAGGCACTGAGAGTTTCACTATTTTCAGGCTTGCCTATTCCTAGCATAAATTCAAGAAGGAAGGAGGTTAAAGATGGGTGTCAGAAGGTGATCAAATTGACAGGCCATGATGTTTAAGGATGTCGAGAGAGGTGAGACACAGTGTCTTAGTGGTCAGGACTGCCTCTTTGCCTCATGTGGTATTTCTACTGAGCAAGACCCAATAAGATAAGCTGTAACAGAATCAGTTTATTTAGTCACCAAGATAAAATAGCGTTTTGAAAGACAAGCTGCTACTTAAAATAGAGTTATATATTCTCTTTTGGAAGACATCATTTTATTTTTATAATAAAGAAAATTTTCAGAAATTAAAAAATATTTTTATTTCTTATTTATATTTTTCTTAAGGACAATAATAGGTTTTTAACTGACTTTGGAAGATCATTCCTAAAATATGGGGCTTTAAAGGTAGTTCTGGAGTGTTTACTTCTAAAATGTACAAATTGCATTAATTACCAAATATATATAAAATGACCAAATTCATATGGACAAATATGTAATTGTATTAAACAATGTGAACCTTAAAGAATAAATTGTTAATGGGATACAGAATCTAAAAATCATCATTGGCAACACATAGTCACACAAAGGAAATTTTGCAATGTGAAAAAACAGAACCAAAAATTTTCCCATCATTTTGCAAGGTTACTATGATCTGAATTGATTATATGTTTCTCATTCAACTCAAATAATGACATCAATTACAGTTGGAAAAATTTACTCCCATCAAGATCCCAAGTATCACAAATACAACACAGAAACAATAAACAACACTCATGTGAACATTACTTCAATAAAATACCAAAATGAAAGTTGGGTAAGATAAAAGTCCTTGTGGCACAGCAAAAAGAAAATGATCTTTTCCCCCACAAATGATGCAATTTACATATACAGTCAGGTCACCAGAAACCCCTTTTCCCAAATCACCTGACCATGAACTGTATTGTAAATGGACCATGGGAAAGCTCGACCTGGAGCAAAGCAGATTCATAGATGCTCTGAGCCAGTTCTGGAAACCAATCCCTAGAATTTAGCGTAATTATACAATTTCTTCAATTCCTAGTTTATTTTTTAAAGAAAACAAAGTATTTAGTTAAAAGTTTTTAAAACATTCTCAACCGATAATGAGCTTAAATATCCTGGGAAAAAATAGAGTGATGGATACTCTTACAAATCAACAGTCTCACTCATGTTGCAGGACCGTTTTCTTGGGTATATGTATCTTCTACACCTTTTGATGTATTTTTTAAAAAAATAAAAGATGAAAACCCAACAAAAATACCAACAACAAAATCCCCAAATAAACCCCCTAGCAGCTTGCATTTTCCAAGAGAAATTGTGCTACTTGAAACAAAAATTAGAAGTGTCTATAAATGCAGGCATCCTTCTTGTGACAGGAGACCTTTAGAGTCATTTCCTTAATGTCATTCAATGTGATCTTCCTTTATGGGAATGAAGAATGCACGGGCCATTCAATAGCAGCATGTTATTATTGTCA
Source organism: Cricetulus griseus (assembly GCF_003668045.3). Lineage (NCBI taxonomy): Eukaryota > Metazoa > Chordata > Mammalia > Rodentia > Cricetidae > Cricetulus > Cricetulus griseus. Next base: position 421,877,402 of record NC_048595.1, read on the forward strand.
TTATGAATCCATTAGGCATGTTCAGGCAAGCTAAGTAGCAGCCCTGTGACCAAATTCTCCTTCTGCTGCTTTTAGTGAAACATTTGATAAAATACTGTCTGCCCCTGATTTACTTTCTGCTTGTGGTAAAAATTTAAAGAGAACAGAAGAGTCTTTTCTTTGTCCTTGTATATCAATAGAGGTGTTAGTTGTTGGTGATTAGTTTTGATTATTAAGCTGCAGGTTTTTGTTATAATATCCAGTAAAACATATATATATATATACATATATATATATATATAATTATAAAATGTGGAATATTCTGCTGTAGAGGTGAACAGCATAAGTGTAAAGGAGTCTAATGTTTAATAGGTGTTTGTAGTTTCCATTTTCTTTGTAAGCTTTAGCTTTTTAAAATCCAACAATATTTAAAAAAAACAAACAAATATAAAAAGAAATACTCACAGACATTGGCGTGCAAAAGATATGCATGGTACACTTTCAGATGATCTTAGTTTTGTTTTATAGCTCTCTGAATCACTTGATCATGTTGCTGCAACAGCTGATGCCCAGGCCCTTCTTTTTGCCTAATGGTTTTCCTTGTCATTAGAGCCTTGTTCTGCAATCCTCAACAAGTAAGTCATGAAGATATTAAGGATTCCTCTCTCCTGAACCACTAACCAATGGTTTGGGAGCTGGCATAAGGGCTCTAGTTCTGTCATTATCCCAGCAACTGTCAAACAATGCAATTTAGGAGAATAGTATATAGGCTTCATTCTCTTAACCCTTGAATAAAACAATTAGTACTATATTGTGAAGCTTCTCCAATAGAAAGATGCCACAGGCATCTGTAAATGGAATCTAAATAATCAGATTTAGAGGAAGATTCTGAGAGATCAGAGAGAAGAAGGAGCAAGCCAAAGCCACCTTTAACTTGTTAGCTTCCCAGAGGAAAAAGAAAGCAAGTTCCTGTTTCTTCCCTGTTTCTTCTTTTTACTGCCCAGCCATTTCAGTTCCTGTCTCTGACCAGCCATCTCACTTCCGGTTTCCATCCAGCCATCTCACTTATCTCTGCCCATCCATTTCACTTCCCATCTGTATGTATAGACCTCCAGACCTCTGTGATAGTGGCAAGCTCCATCCTCTGATCTTCAGATAAGCTTTATTTGTACAAGCAAGATATTACCACAGGCATCACTATGGCAGGTAGTTGTCTTGTCATTTCCAAACCCATATAATGATGAATCTTTCAAAACTAGCATAATTTACTTCTACTCAAATAATTATTTCATGAGCAGCTTGTGCTTCTGGAAGAATGCAGATTAAGACACATATCAAACATACTACTTTTACTATTCTGGATGGCTTGTAATTTCATTTCTGTCCTTTGTCTCAAATTGCATATAGTTTATCTTACATGGACCTTCCCTTTTGGTTTGAGCTGTTACAAATACTTAAAATGCTCTGCAAACTGTAGATAATCTACACAAGAAGGTACAGAATGTAGCCATTCATGTACATGAAAGTTTTGCTAACTTACTTAAATTGCATTCAACATCAATGTTGCCTATTAAAATGATTTTAATCAGTGCAATGCTATCCTTCCAATAGTTTAAAACAAGTCACCAAGGTAGTAGGAAATATTTCTGCCTTCCATTTGTCAAAACAGCCAGTAAGCTGTTAATTCTCTAGATTCTATCCAAAAGTAGGCAAGGCATATCAAAAAAGAAATTCTTAATTTTTTATCTTAAAAAAAGAACAGATTTTTTTTTGAGTCTGTTAGTTACCAAATCCATCACCCATCTAGGAAAATGACTCCTTTCGTGGCTCAATCAGAGGCTCATCTTAAATTCAACAGAAAGCTCAGACTTCAAGCTTCCATCCTACTCCTGTTTCCATGGGAATAGGCTTCAGATCAAGGGGGAGGGGAGTGGATGAATGGGGTTAGGAGCTTTCAAATAATCATTCGAAATCATGATGAGGTTTTTAGAGCTTCTTTTTACATGATTATTTTGTAGCCTCTTAACCCTCTTTTGCCAGACTGTTTCCATGGAAATATGACTGTCCTAGCCTCCAGCAGAGATTATTAGCATTCTTGTGAATTAAGCTTTGGTTGTAGCTCAAGGTAGCCAAGCTTGATCTTCTATCGGTTTTATTTATTAATCTCCACTTTTTATTTCCTACAATTTTTCTTTGTAATTTCTACTTAATTTGAAAATTCTCTTCCTGAGTTTATGGCTATGATCTGGGTCAATAGTCACATATGAGCCAGATATTTAGCTGCACAGAGTGTAATACCCTTTATCAACCTATAAAAAATTAGATATTGTATAAGTAATATTTATTATACAAGTGTTGCTAGTTAGACAAGAATAGTGGTATTTTAATTATTTAGCAACTGATACACACAGAGAACATTCTCCAGAAATGCATGCTTTTGCTATTCTTATATATTATCATTTACATATTAGTTATATGTATTAACTAATAACAAATTAAGCTAAAATAGCCTCATAAAAATGGTTATCATGATTATCAAAATTTTCAAGGTCATATACTGAGTTTTTTTGAATCTGCAAAGAAACTTTCAAAAGAGACTGGCTAAGAATACATAGCAATCTGTTTTGAAAAAAAATCAAAGTGCATATGCTTCTTATATCCTCTTTCATGTAAAGGTCACCTTAAAATCAAAATCATTCGTATTATTGGAGACATTATGCTAAAAGACAGAGAAATAATGTACGTGGGTCTATTCCAGAATCCCTAGTAAGATATCTTATGTTCAATGCGGGGAAAAAAATAACAGCAGGCTACACATATAATTTTATTCCACCCTACTCTCTAAAATTTGAACTGCACAATCTACAACTTTTGCTGGGGGAAATCTTCAAGTTCTGATTGACCTCATCAACTACTTTCATTCCTTAGCCCTTTTTATATTATTCTATAGTTGAAGCTTTTACCACAGTCCTGTTTGATGAATCTGAATGGAAAAGAGAGTAAATGTCACTTGAGAACTTAGGTTAAGATAGGTTCCTGTTAAATATAGGAACGATTGATGAGAAACACTAATCATGATTGGTTTTTGCTCAACAAATTATAAACACAAAAATAAAACAACCCAATTAATTTTCAAAGCAGCCACATGACTACCAAAATACAGTTCTTGTGGTTATCGCACTTGTGGTCCTGAGAGTGGGGTCTGATAATAAAACCAAACCTGTTCCCCATCTTGTTTGTTGGAGCCCAGGCAGACTTGTTCACATATTGTTTTGTCTTAATTATCTATGCCTGATTTCCCACCAAAAAGAGCAGAGACTAGGAGTTGCCACAGTGAAGACCAGACAGGTAAATCCCCAATGTTCTCTGCTTTGTAAGAAAATATTTCTAGTCCTTCTTTGCTGAGTGATTGAAAGCATCATCCATCCACTTTGCAAAGTTGGGCTAACCTGGGGTTAACTTGATCTGTTCTATAATCCAAGTGAGATGAAATATTACTTGTAAGTTATTTAGAACATAGATTTCAACCTATTGCAGATTTTGTCAATGCTCTTTAGAACAGTTAGTACTTTAGTATTTTATAAGCACTATTTAAATTAAGAATGACTCACTATTGCCACCACCCAGTAGTTTTGATGCTCTTGTAGCTGCATTTAGTAAATGCATTTCTGTCTGATTACAGTCCAAATTATAATTAAAATGAAATATCAAAATGCTTGATTCACATAGGAAACTCAACATCGGATTTATAACTATCTTCGTATTCCCAAAATAATCCAAGAGCGCAGTCTTGGTAGACAGCTGCAAACGAGGGATGATCTGAATGGTATAATATAAGGTGCAGGGGTCCTAAAATTCAAAGTATGAGGTTATAACATTTTCAGGAAGAAACTTTTAAAGGTGGTTAGTCTTTTTATTAATTTATTTTCAAGTACTCTATTTAACAATAAGTGAAAATATGACTGTGTACTTACATCCATGAACTCCACATTGGCTTTGGGGCCAGTTGTCTCATTGAGGATCTTAATAGCCACAGGAATTTTCACTGTCTCACCTTCAGGCACCCAAATACCCTTTCAGGAAAAAAATCGCATTAATTCTATATTGAGATTGCATAATATTATGTAGTCAAATATAGTTTGCTTTGGCCACTCAAATTTTAATTTTATTTTATTTCACTTTAGAGATTATAATATAATTACATTTATCCCTTCTCTTTCCTTCAATCAAACCTCCCATATACCCCTCCCAATTATCCTTCAAGTTCCTTGTCTTCTTTTTCATAACTTGCTATTGCATACATATATGTAGATATTCTTAAATATATCCTGTTCAATACAGATAATGTTAGTTGCATGTACTTATTCAGACATGATCATTTGGCACTGGGCAACCAATTGGTGTGCTCTGAGTTCTAATTTCTTATAAGTAATAAATATTTTTTTTTAGTATTTGCTATATGTTTTAGTATTTATGGTATAGTTTCATAATAATGATCTATATGTTTTCTATTTACATAGTGTTCAATATGTTAAATATGTTCAATTTGTTAAAAGGCTTTGTACATTGAAGGGAGCATTAACAGAGGATTGGGTATTTAAATATTATTTGGATGACATCACCAATTTCATTTCAAGACACATTATTCTTTCCCTCTGAAGAGTTAGCTATATTTAGCAACAAAATATGGAAAACTTCATATCTAAACAATGCTTATAAAATATGATTAGGTAAAAATGATATTTCTTTTCAGCTTCAATTATTCCTTAAAAGAAAAATAACAAGTTTCTCAAGTTCATATGGAAAAGGAATTAATTTAAAAGGTTATTATTTTGAAAATAGGACTCAAGGTCAAGTTCTAGGGCATATGGAATACACAGTAATTTATCCATGTTATTAAATTCTCTATATTAATGAATATTGTCTCTGGGTATTTATATTAACCATTGACAATTCTATCTTCTTATCAAAATAATTGCAGAATTTATAGATTAGGACAACATTAAATGTAGACTTTCAAGGCACAGATTAAATACTAGTGTCTCTGAGTAAACTTAAACATATAAATGAGGATAATAATTTCGGTAGGACAGATAAGAATGCTTGGTTTAAGGATGATATTTTTAAAAGCATATAGTCCAAAAGGAATTCCATTGCTTATACGAGGCCTTTACAGGATGGAATCTCAAGACTACTAATGACAGTTTTAACTTTAAGATGAAAAGGAGGAAGCTATATGCAATAGCTCTACCTTCTTTCTCAACATCAACTGGTGACAATGATAGGAAGAAAGCTTTCAATTTGGACACATAGCTTAAGTAAATGTGTTAGTATTATTCTAAGATGGAGCAATAGAGAAGACACAAACCCAAGAACTGTTGCATAGTAATAACAGTGAAGAAAAGTGCTTTAAAACTTCCAGATGAGATTTATGGTTATGTTTGACTTAAGCAGGGTCAATAGGGAAATGTATATGTCAAATGCAAAATAATAACATAAGTTATTTGTGGTATAATTTTGTAAAAGGGTATTCAAGCAGAAGTAGGGGGGAACCTAAGAACCCAAAACCCCAGGCTATTTTTTATCAGAGATGGTATCTAGGGCAGAGAACATGCTTATCATTATTCAATAATATAACCACATAGGGAGTTACTTTATAAAGCAACAGCATCAATATTAAAATATTCCTCAACTGTAGTTTTAAAGTAAGACTATAAATTCAGTGTGAATTAATTTGTACCACTTTGAAAAAAGTTTAGCCATTGCTTTATAGACCAAAACACATGGAATTTGACTACACTTGTGCCTATATTGGTCCTAATATTTTGTACTGAAACATAGCACAGCTTCACTTAGGAAGAAATAGTTACAAAAAGAGTAGCTAGGCCATGGCATTTGTGTGTCTACCAATAGTTTCCATAGCTTAAGACAGTATGTCTTATAATGCATGATACTAAAACATAGGAGTGGCAACACATTTTAAACATACGATTCAAATAAACTTACAGAACTTGTAATAATTTTTCTATAAACACACATTTGTCTATGTGCCTTTAATTTTGTCACTATGACATGTAGAAATGATTATTTTGAAACACAAGGGAAAGAAGTTCTAACATGTTTCTGTTGACTTTCCTATAATTCAGCTTAGAAACCCTAATATATCTATGGAAATGAAAAGTCAAGCAATTATCAGATAAATCATAAGGCTAGTGGGGGGCAGGGAATCTTTACATAGATGATTGGAAGGCATAGACATGGTAATGCAGTGATACCAAAATACAGGATGGTAATGAATCCATTAGTTCCTTCCAACATCTTTATTTAAGATAGAATTTAAAATCATGTATGTATTATTCCAAAAAAATTTCATGTATTTTCATTAAAATGTATACAAATTGAAATTGTCAAATATTGGAAGAAAATTAGATTCAAATATTAAGTAAAAAATTATATAATTTGTGCCCCTTTTCCTAGCATAATTTCAGTATATATATATATATATATATATATATATATATATATATGGTACTTCTGTTCTTTGAACTTGCAAAGAATTTGAAGATCAGAAAGACAAAATCAGCCTAAACTGGAATCTATGCAAATTGGAAACTGTACAAAATATGCACACTAAAATGACATGGAAATTTTCACATCTGCATCATAGAAGGTTTTATAATAATGAGAATATTTTCAAATGCCTAGGAAAGGAAAATTTAGGTCTGCATTATGATAATTAATATTTTTAATAAACAAATCATTATTTTATGTTTTTGAGACACATTTTTTTTTTTACTAAACTGTCATTTTTTTTTTTCACTAAATTGTCTAGGGTGGTTTCAAACTTTTCAGCTCAAATATTTCCTTTAGCTCAGACTCCCAAGTTTTGGATTACAGGAACAAACCACCACATCAACTTAAATCATCTTTCTAAATAGAGAAAATACTGAACATTTTGAAATGTAAAATTCTGAAACTTCTATCTACCTTAATCATGTGTTCATAAAAATAAGGAATTAACAAATCAATTAGAAATATACAGTAAGCTACAGATGTAAACTTTATGAATTGTATCAATGGCTGTTACAAAATGAGTTCACCATTAACCCAGGAGAATTGATCACATTGTTTACCATTAAAATAAATTTCACCATAGTTAATGTTGGGCTGGCTTCTGCACTGAACTTGCAATTTAGATAAATAAATAAATATATAGACACCACCAATTGAATTTTCTCTTTCCAGAAAAATCTCTCATTGAAAATTAATGGTTGGTCCTGCCTCAACTGAATGTACAAGGCTTTGTTGACTTCCCATGGGAGGCCTTAACCTTTCTGAGGAGTAGATGGGAGTTGGATTGGGGGAAGGTGTGGGGGAAAAACGGCAGGAGGGGATAGAGGGGGAATTGTAATTGGTTTGTAAAATAAATAAAAATTAAAGTTAATGGTATTATCCTTTTTTCTTATCTTTACTCATATAGTTAATTTTTTACACGATTACAAAGACATCAAAACTACCAATACAACTACTAAATCATATATGTAATCAATTAGGCAAAAACATTGTTTTAATTTTCTTATTTTACTTACTTTATAAACAGTTCCAAAAGCTCCGGAGCCAAGGACTTTTACCCTCTTTAGTTCTGTTTCCTTCAAAATGCGTAGTTGAGCTTGGTTGGGTGCTGTGCCACTAGGGGTTAAGGGCTCCACCAGCTGCAAAGGAAAGGTGTAGGATTATGTAAATTTTGTCCATATTCACTTCTGCTTCTTGCCCTCTGTTCTTTTCTAACACTATTAGGAAATATACAAGGATTCTTTTATTTGACAAACACTAATTTTGTAATATCAGCCACAGTCCTATCCTTTTTTTGCACATGTTCTTTGTCTGGGTGAATTCAAGACAAGTTTTGCAAATATTCTACTAGAGACACTCAGGTTAGAAGATATGATGTTAAGTACAAAGACAAAATAAAACAAGACAAAACTACAATAGAACAAGAAATAGCCCTTTATTAGCATTTACAATAATTAAAAAGCTGCCATGATCAGAAGGGGATAATAGCTAGCAAGCACCATACTGATTCTTCTTCTTCACTCTTGCATCAAGGAGTCTGCTGTCTGTACTTCACCCAAAGCCTGCATCCTTGGATAGCATTTTATGTTATAATTCATGCTCAAATAAGAGAAATAATAAGCTTTTAGAAATACAGTTTTTCAGTTTAAAAGGAACTCAACTATGAACAACAAATAGTCCGTTTTCTTCTCTGCATGAGGAAATAATTGAAGGCTACTGCTTCTCAAATTGTCTAGACCTACCACAACATTTCAAAATGTCTGTTTACAAGGCTAACTGTGCTGTGGCCCTCCTGTCTGGCCATTATTATGCTTCTGTGAAAATTAGGGCCTACTAAAGCAATGGAGCAGGCCTGAGTTCAGTGGGAACAGAGTTAGCAAGGTTTTTAGCAAAAACATGATAAAAGTCATTAGTAAAATTAGTCTGTTTCCTAATAGTTAGACAACAAATCTACCGTTGTCTCACTTTCACATTTTCCATTATGAAAATATTAATTAGTTCACTAAGAATTTCCTTGAAGCCAAGTAAGGGTATCTCAGAATCATTGAATTTTACATAAAAAAATATCCTGTAGCAGTGATCTCCCTTCACAAGAAGGTCACTCTACAGGAGTTGATTGGCAGATGTTTAAGATGCTACTTAAGATTTGTAGTGTGTGTGTGTGTGTGTGTGTGTGTGTGTGTGTGTGTGTGTGTGTATGTATGTGTGTATGTGTGTGTGAGAGTGAGTGTGTGTGTGTACATTTGCACATGTATATGGGGGTAGTCTAGAGGACAATCTAAGGTTTCATACTTCAGTCACTTTTGGGGGGCATACTCTGTTATAGGCTTTTAATGTGTCAAGGACCAATGAGTCCAAGGGATCCATCTGTACCTGTCCTGGGATTATAAGCATATACCACCACCATGGTCAGTTGTTATGTGGGTTCTATGGATAGAAGTCAAGTCCTCATGTTTAGAAGGCAAGCACTTCCCTGACTGAGCTATCTCCTTAGTCCTATGATGAGTAACTTACATGAATCTCTAACAATTTAACATTAAAATCATTTTAAAACACACAAGAATTGGTAAGGAGGTTTTAGCACTTTGGGCAAGTGCTACCCAAGTTTGTATGTGGAATATAGTTGGGATATACCTTGGCATATGTCATGCAATTGTTTTCTTCTTGGAAGCTTCTCAGGGAAAAGCATTAACATATAAGCAGTTTGCAGTATGTTTATGAAAAGATGAGTATCCCCACTCCTGGCAGTCTTAAGAGGGAAAGAACAGCCAGGTTGCCATTTTCACAACAAGGAAGGAAATGTACTCAGAGTGACACACAGAATTCCTCTGAATTGTTCAGGCAGACCCAGATGTACTTTCAATCATGGAATTTCTATTGATTTCTAACATTTTATTAATTCTACCACTGAGATGTCCTCTCCTCAGACACATGCTATCTATGTTGCTATTGAGCTATCTTTTACCCAGAGGTGCTGATGGGAGTTTCCACAACAAAAATAAATCTACTTTTTAATTTTCAAAAGGATATTTTCTTCAGCCAAATATAATCCATCCTCTTCAAGCTCTGACCCTACTGTCTTAACTATTTTTATACTATATTCTATCTTGACCAACTTTTTAACAAAAGTATAACATACAAACTAATCATAAACAAGCCATATTTTCAATGGTTTTAGTAAACAAAATATCACCTGGGTCTGTAAAACCTAAAGAAAGCCCCCAAGTTAATGAGAGACAGTAGTGAGAAGTTACCTCTGTTTCTAGGAATCTCCTCAGGGCTCGTTTCTTTTTGATGCTCTTCCTTCTGACATATACCGCAAATGTGAGAGCCATGATGACCACGATGAAGAGGCCGCCAATGACTCCGGCTGCAATCAATGGAGTTCTGCCAACCAGAATAAAAAATAAAAATAAAGTATGAAGAGAGAAAGACAGAGGGAGAGGAAAAGCAGCTGTATGAGGCATTTTCCACACTTCATGAATCTAGTCATTCCAAAGAAAAACAAATAAAAAGCCACCAGGGCTGTAATAAAGCTCTTTCCATTGTAAACTGCAGGTTTTGTTTTGTTTTGATTTTTTAAATAATAAACCATGCACATACAATTATTCTTTGGAGAAAAACAACTATAGCATGCCATTTGGTGAAAACAAGTCATGAAGCTAATTAAGGAGTGAGGAACACACACTAAGACAATGGAGTAGGAATATTAAAAATGACTTTTACTACTTTTCATAAGCAAATGAAAAATACAGTTTAATAAACTGTTGTGGAGCATAATTTTTATTTCAAGAGTACTACCTTAACAGTGGCACTATTGACCTTTTGGGCTGTTTACAAACATGTTGTAGAGGTTAATCCATTTTCAGTATTCAGTAGCATACCTGATCTCTCTCCCTAGATAGCAGCAGCATCTCCAGGCTTGGGCCACAGCACTACCCCTAGACGTTGCCAAAGATCTATCCACATCACTTCTGCTTGAGAACATCTTATCTAAAGTGAAAATGTGTATTCTGGAGAGATGTAAACCACCACATCTCTGGAATACAAGGGTATCAGTAATGAGTTGTTTATTACCAACAGTGCTTGGAAATCCTGATAAGGACAATGCTGATAGGAGAAAACACTGAGTCAGATGTTGGAGTGATGCTGACAAGGGCATATAAATTACAATTCAAAGTATGCCTACACACCACATGCTAATAAATTTTCTATAAAATAAATATTTCATCAAAACATATAAATGATGTCAAGAAGATATTAGAAAGATTTTCATTTTTAAGTGTTCTAATGTACTATAGAAAAGACAGAGTTTTGAAGTTGATCACTCATTACTGTTTCCTAATTTATTTTCCTTATGTAAACATTATCTATGAACTTTAGGTAGTCATAGTTTTTTCCCGTTTTAAATTTAAATTAGAAACAATCTTATTTTATATATCAACCCCAGTTCCCTCTCCCTCCCATTCTCCCATGCTTCTACCGGCCCCCATCCCATCCCTCTTCTGCTCCATAGAAAGGGTGAGGCCTTCTATGGGGGGTCATGGTTTTGAAGGGCATTAATTTCATATGGAATAGCAGATAACACAGACTGTAACATGATATTGCCTAATAAATATTTGACTATGAAGCCACTATTGATGGCAAACAAAATGATTTCCTTCATGTTCATGCCTTCTATAAAAAATCATTTTATATTAAATATCCCGACCTTCAAAGGGTTGTGCAAAAGAACCTAGTCTATATAACTACAATACCTAAAAGAATTTCTTATACTTGCAAAATAAGCTTTTACTCAAAGATAGACAAGAAATAATGATAGTGGATGATCATAAATCAGACTTTGAAATTTTAAAGCACTCATGGAAATAAAAATCTGTGTAACTATTTCCACAATGAAATCATGTGTTTTAAAGATTATGACTGCTGTACTGTCATATGAAACTGCAGAAAAATCTTAAAAACTCGTCCATCCTAAAGGTTTCTTCCAGATGGCTCAAACCACACTGAAATGTAGCTATAATTCAACTAGATTTTCCTAAATGGGACCTCCTAAAGATATAAAAGTCTTTGCTGAGAAAATTAAACTATAGCAGAGACACAAACTTATCATTGTGATGTGTTTTTATGTGTTTGTGACATTTTTAACACGTCAGTTAAATATATATTTTTAGGAAATACTTTGGAATTTTAAACCAAAGTGTATTTTTCTACTGACTGCTTCACATGCTGGTAAAAGCCGTTCATTATGAAAGACTTGTACTATGTCATTGTACATTTTAAAAATACAGGAATCATGTTTTGTTTGTTGACTGCATTTTAGGGAAGCTATCTCTGCATAGGACAAAAACAGTCCTCTTTCATCTTATTTCAGGAGAGAGTAGCTGTGAAGCCCTGCTAGTCCAAATGAAACATTCAGACTCAGTGGGATGTATTTTCTGTTTTTCTACATGTTGTTTACTTTTAATATTTTCACACAACAGTTATTTTCTTTGATAGGTGTCTTTTCACTGTTTTCTTCTTTCACCATCTGGCAAGAAAGGTAGAGGAACAAAAAAAAAACCTGAGAAATGAAGAATTTTTGTTTCTATGCTAAAAATCACCTAGAAATGTGTGGTTAGACATTGCACCGGGGCTGTCTCTAGAGAAAAATAACCATTAAACACAATCCTATTTACCCAAGTCTCAGCACTCTCAATCTGGATGGCTCTCAGTGATTTGTACATGAGCTTTAAAGGCATTAGTTTAACTAGGAGTTATGGCTGCACAATATTGGTTTTGTTTTTAAGACAAGATCTCACTATGTAGCCTAGGAACTGGCTTGGAACTTACGATTCCCCTGCCTTAGCTTCCTGAGTGCTGAGAATACAGCTCTGCACCACCATCCATGACTAATTTCCACTCTTTATGAGGTCTGTTCACAACAGGATGGGACTGGCTGAATCACATAGTTAAATTCCTATATATTTCTCCCAGATCTATTACTATTGCCACCAACCTGACTCTGAGAGATTTGTTCCCATGTGTTTGACGAATCTCTAAGTAGGCCACATAAGACTACTGAGATAAAAAGGGTCAAGCAGTAAGAGGGCTGCAATTATTCTACAATTCCTTATTCACCACTGTAGTTTTGATAGTGGGTTTGTTTTTGGATGCCCATTAAAAACTGACTGGCAATCTCAAATGTGTGAAAGAGTAATGCAGGTGACAGGTTCAAACTTGGACTAAAAGGAAACAATCAATGGCAGCTTCATTTATGCTGTGATTTGGAAATAATACAAGGAAATGCATGTTCATCCCACTACTATGAAGCTACCGTGAGAATTGTGAACCATAGACCAATTTTGTCAATTTGCTTTAAAGCCCATAGTTTGATTTTAATAATTTGATTTAGAAGTACAGAAATACTGAAGAGTATCTATTGTTTTAAATGCAATTACCTTATAGGAGGCTGTGTGTCCCAAAACCAGCTAATCATATTAAAATACACATTATTATCCAGTACTTATCTGAATCACATTACTTCTCTTATTGTATAAGATGTAAGAGGATATATTAACCTCTCCATATAAGCATCCATATGATTTTCTTCATTTATCTATTTCTTGAAAGGCATAAAGTCATAAAATATATAGTAAAGTCAGTATGACTTTTGACTAAAACGCAAGTGTTTGTATTTTGTCAGACTTCTTTTTAATATTCATAAATGGCTATCCTTCAAAAATAAAAGGTGATTGTGTTTTGTTTTGTTTTTTCTAATTAGTAAAACTATCAGGAGAAATCATGATAAATCCATGAGGTGTTTTTAAAAGTAAAACAAGCTTACTCCCCGATAAAAAGTTAATAAAATTTATAAAATAGGAATATTTTTTCTTCATTTAAAAAGGGCTCCAAGTTAGGATAAAACAAATAACCCACAGTATTATCATAGTCACTGAAGCTATAGTTTGCAATTGGTGGCAGGGAGTTCCACTTTTAGAAGCCTAACTAAATAATTTAGTTAACTAATTAATTGTTAAAGTAATTAATTGAAAAACAAGTCTTCAGAATGTGCTTTATCAGACTGGGACTTCTTTGCTGGTTATTTATAGGCATTGAATATGAAAAGAGAAAAGGCAGGGCCTGGGTCATGTTTAAGGAGATAACAACCATAGGACAGCCTGATAACCTCCACAATGTAAGTTACTTATATAGCAACATTTCCTTTCAATTTTTCCAATCTCAGATATAACACAACAGTGTAACTACTGTACGGTGTTAAGCTTTTCATTTCTGTGGGATTTTTCCCCTTTTCATGATTGTGGTAGAAAGTAGGTTTAAAGATGGACCAATCCACGCTCCAGTTAGGCTATCTACAACTAACTAGTTGTGTTTCAAGCTAGATTAAATACACAAGCATATCCATTCAATAACTAATAAAAGTATTCAGTTGGGAACTATCTGGTCTATTAATACATGCACAAGATCAGATAAATGCTGTGTATTTAATGTTAACATAAAATCAAATATATCTAAGATCAAATGAATACCCTTCCCCATTGTAGTAGTCAGTAGCTTCAATTTACACAAGTCAAAGTATACATGCTTATACCTTCCACTCACCAAAGTGCCCTTCTCCACACAGTATATCATACATAAAAATATGCATGTGTGCAATATATATATATATGTATATATGCCACCATATATATGTATCATGTGATCCTCTCTCTCTCTCATACACCCACACCCACACACCCAACCCCCACACACACACATACACACACACACCACTCATACACACACACACACACACACACACACACATAGAGCTAAGGCCAGGCCAGAGTATCAGCATTACTTCTACTAAGCATTTTAAGATTTTAGTTTTAGCTACATTTATGTATCTGTGAAATGTGAACATCATGATTTCAGGGACCACACAGGTCACAAAAGTGTGCCAAATGCCCTAGTATTATAGTGACAGGTGATTTTGTGTAGCCTGGTATGTTTTCTGGGAATCAAACTCTCCACTGGAAGAGTAGTGTAGACCACAGGGCCATGTTTCCAGCCCCTCTATCATGTTATATTTATAAACATTAGTGTCTCTATTAGATAAATATGGAAATTAAATGGACATACCTTATATTTACTCAGAAATGTTAACATTGGGTCTCATCTTGTGTCCTTCATGTAAACCTTGTAACAATTATAATAATATAGACAATGAAATGAAATAGAATTTGCAGCATGTAGCCTCATGGGTGTATTTTTGTTTCCTAAGTTGACTATGCTATAAGTAAATGATTTTGATAAAAACCTGCTTGTTGACCTTATTAAAACAAAATTCTAACAATGCATTTAAATTGCCAACTGAGTCAAAGAGTATAACTTTGGGTATAAGAACAGTTTCAGCAGTTTGTTATTTAGGTAAGCAGTTTAAATATGGTAAAAATTCTATTCAAATAAGAGGAATACTAGGTTTAACAGCCAGTAGATTCTCTTGTGTTTTCTAAGGCATGCGGTTCATTAATAAGTGTTCAATCACAAATAGTCAAATGAAACGAGATTGCAAAAGACTATCTTCCTGGTATGGACATAATTTGTTTCTGTGAGAGTAAGTCAAATGTTAATTTGATTTTAAGTACAAACTTTAAATTGAAAGAATTTTCATAATTACACATTTTCCATTTTAAATCCTAGCCTGTAAATATTGTGGAATATTCTTTTACTTGGCAAAGATATGTTACATTTGTTTACAATATGGAATATTATTTTTATAACTATGTGAAGGTGTGCTAAATTTGCTAGCGCTGCATTTGTTTAACTATGTAAAGATGTGTTGCATTTGTTTCACTTTGCTTGCCTAAGTCACCTTATCAGTCTATTAGAAAGCTTAACAGCCAATAGCTAGGCAGGAGAGGGATGGATGGGGTTGTTGGGCAGAGAAAATAAGTAGTAGGGAAAATCTATGCTCGGCAGAAGGAGAAGACGACGAAGGAGAAAGAGAGGGTCACCCCTGGAGCTAGAAGTCAGGCAGCCACCAGCCAGCCAGACACAAGAAGCAGGAAAGTAAGACAGAAAGAAAGAAAGAAACGTAATAAGCCCCAAGGCAAAACAGATAAAGAGAAACAGGTTAAGTTATATGAGCTAGCAAGAAATGAGCCTAAGCTAAGGCCACCTATTCATAACTAATGAGAACTCTCTGTGTCATGATTTGGGAGCTGGTTGGTGACCTAAAAGAAAGCCTGATAGATGTAAAATTTCTAATTAAAACTTTGTCTTTAAACACAATGCATGGTTATCCAACTGTGCAATGCATATACTATAAAACCCATATCAAGGGTAGAGACTATACTCAGAAAAGGGAACACGACTAAGATGGTAAGGTGTAAGTAGTATTGCATACTTAGGCATTTTGGATTCTTAAGTCCATTCATTTTACACCTCTCTTTCTCTTTCTCTCTTCCTTAATGTTGCAATTTAATGTTTTTATTTAAGATACAGTGACATCTTTCAGCTTTCTCCTCAATATAAAAATTTCACACTAGAGAAAACAAAATGCACAAAATATATTTAGTGCCTTTCATGGAAACTTTGATTTTATATTTAATAACAGCATACCACTCTAATTCTCCTCCATCTACAATTATCTATGTTACTATATGGTATGAGTTCTTTAAATCAGATATATTTCTGATTTAATATTTTCAGATAAAAAATTGTATATAGCAATATGTTTTGTGTCTTCATTTTAATTTCTCTCAGGATTGATGTTTTTTAACTTAAGAGAATACTTTATTTAGGAAAGATCTTGCGGGAGCTCATGGACTCTGGACCAACAGTTCTGCATGGAACTGACCTAGGCCTTCTGCATGTGTGTGACAATAATGTAGTTTGGTCTTTATGTAAGGCTTCTAATAGTGAAAGCAAGACCTCTCCCTGGCACTTAGCCAGCTTTTGGTAACCTGTTCCCCATGCTAGACTACCTGGCGGTGCCTTGATGTAACAGGAGGAGCTGGGTCCTGCCTCAGCTTGATGTGCTATGCTTAGTGCAAGCAAATGGGAGGGCTGTCTCTCTCTGAATGGAGAGGGAGGCGGAGAGGATGGGAAGGCAGTAGATGGGAAAGAGAAGGGAGGAGAGGAGGGAGGGGAACTGGTTGGTATGCAAAATAAATGAAATAAAGTTCTTTAAATGAAAAAAAGTAAAGATAAACACATTCAGGGTGATTGTTAACTCCAGTCACCCAATTACCTGGATGGGGAAGCACTTCGGGTATTAATGAGGTACACCTTTATGAGCGTCAAGGTGTTTCCGGAAAGGATTAACTGAGGGAAGAGGATCTTGATCTTCCTTAACTGTGGGTCACAGCATGCTCTGGCTGGGGTCCTGGACCCAACTGAAAGACAAAGGGAAGCCAGAACAACACTGGCATTTTCCTTTCTCTGCTTCTTTGTCAATCTAGTAGTGAGACATTGTGCCTTTTCCACCATACGACGAATCCTTCCAAACTAAGAACTGAATTAAATCCTTCCTTGCTTAAAGCCCCTTTTGTGAGGAAACAGGTTACAGCAAAATGAGGGAAGTATATAATACCACAGAGTGCTACTGTATCAGCACATCGTTTAGTCTTTACTACAGTAGTTCATGTTTGAAACAAGAGACCTTGAAACACTAGAAAGGAAGCAATGTTATCCCAAGAGACACTTTAAGGGTGACTGCCTAGGGCAAGGAGAGCTATGGTAAGACAGTATTTGTTCTTCTCTCTCAAATTATGCTGATTCTGACCTAGAATTCCACCTGCTCTATAAAAATGACACATTTTTCTTTTGGAGCAAATGAAAATGATCTGGGTCAGACTACACAAGGCTGACTTCAGTTGACAGCGACAGTTTGTACTTGATATGATGTCGGTTTTACAGCATGGCTCTGTCCTTTGATTACTAATCATGATTTCTTGATTTAAAATATGAAGTACTTAAGCAAAAGCCTTATCTCCCTCTTACTATGCAAGTCTGAATGTTTTATGACTTGTCTTCACACTGTTGAAGTAGTTTTCATTTTTTTCAGTATGTAAATGTTCTATTTCATCCAGTAGTCATATCACAAAAGTGTTTTAGAAATGACTTTACTATTGAGCCTATATGTCATATAATGTTCTTCCCCTTCTAAGATTCAGTTTCTGGGAAAATTTTCTAATAGCTTCATGATAGTTACATACTATCCTTTCTCTGATAGGCAGTATTTATATCTACCTATGTGGGTTGTTTTTCTTTCTCAAACTGTTTAAGAAAGAATATAGTTATGTATGTTTGGCTTTGAAACAAATATTCTCATGGTTAAGGACAATACCATGAGATTATATGACCAATGTAAATATTTTTATGTATCAATTTCTACAATATTAAAAAGCTACCTAGACAAGAAAGTAGATTTGATTAGCAATCAGGTCATTATTTCATACTTCGACTTATTTTATCACTGTTTAAACCTATCAAACATACCATAAATATCAACATTAGTAGAGTATCTATAATTTTATATTGTATTACCTAGGTAACATCTATATATGAATGGTTATGGGTAAAAATGCAGATATTATTTACATTTAATTGTAAAACACATTAAGTATTCGGTTTTATTGTTTCCTATTACCCACTCACCACATGGACAAGATAATCTGAAGAAATATGACAAATTAGGAAAAACTGCATCTACAGTCCTTTGCAACCTTAGTCACATTACATGTTAATATTGCTCACAATGCTACAGAATTTTGTAGTTCTCCAACAGAGCTACAGTAAAACACACAACCTTGGCTTTGTGAAGGAATGGGGGAAAAAGACTTGCCATTATAGGTCTCTTTCTTTGTTTTCATCTTTACAATTTTTTCCTTTATCTCAACATCAGCATTTCTTCCATATGTTATAATTTAAGTCATACTGAGAGATTATATTCTGGAGATAAACTGTCTATACCTTAAGGTATCAAATTAAAGCAGAATAAAGAAAGTACATACTCGACAATGAAGAGAGACTAGAAGAACCAAAGATGACTGAACTCTCAAGCTGAAATCCTTCGCTGGTATCATCATTCACTGACATGCAGAAATCAGCAACAGTGCAGAGTTCTTTTAAACCTATACATCTGAGGCTCCAGGTGCTATATAAATCTACTTACCACTTTTTCTAATTGCAAAGTTTTGTGTATACTTTTTAACTTTTAATTAATTGCTTTTGGATTCATGGTTCCACTGGAGCCATAGGCACCCTAGAATTTGCTATGTAGATCTGGCAGTTTTGTAAGTGACAAAGGTGGTTCTGACTCTGATTTTGCCTCCCAAATGCTGGGATAATAGGCATGTGCCACTATGGCTGCTTCCTATACATATCTTTTGAGTTCAAGACCTCAACTTGTGTTAATTTTATTGGTCACCTCCCTTCTTAAAGACAATTAAACATAATTTCAATCCAGATATAGGTGTTCTGTTGTTCCTCCAAGGATATCCTTACTAATTTTGACACAGTAAGGCCATCCATGTTTGGGTGAATTTAGTTTAATATTAGCAATAACTGAGAAAGTAAAATATTGGAATTTTGACAAGTGGTCACTCCAATTTTCACAATAATTTAGCAAATGCTATAGGAACAATCTTAGGTGCCTGGTAGGAACACATCAATGACTGATTTCCATTTAATTGCCAACTCTACAACCAAATACATTTTTGGCTACCATAGTTACAAGTGTTCTCTTGTATTTATATATATTTATATATTCCCACATCAAACGTATTAGATGTTTATAATTCATTATTTAATTTCCTCCAATTTCTATATCATTTCTGAGTTTCATGAGGGTAGGGAACCGTCATTTTTCTTTTTTGATGAGGAAACTCCATTCCTCTTAGTGACACCAATTAGGACAGTTGACAGAAGTTATTACTAAATGAATCAAAGGTATAGTCTATCTGATACTATATTTATGGAAATTCAATTCTTCCCTCAGTTTGACTGAAGTATTTAGAACAATTGTGGAAATGGGAAACTTGTTTTACATTTTCTTTGAACTAGTATGACTTTATGTGTTCCTTTACTTCCATCCTGTTCATCCTTGAGCCAATTCTGATCCCAATTTTAGGTAGTAATTCTAACATCTCTGCTCCAGTAGAGGCTACAGGTGCATCTCCAATCTCAAATCTAGCAGTCATTCCCCTAAACAAGTCCTTTCAATCTGGCAGCAGCTTTTCATGTATGTGGTCCCTTCTCTCTCTCAAAACAGCCTTGAGCTCCATTACATCCCTACTTTAGATGCTCCTCTGTTTCCTTAGCCATTTCCATACATTTTGGAATCTCCTTTCTAAGTATTTACTCTCCAAGTGTAGAAAGGCATCAGAACTCAATCATTACATTGCTTCTCTTCTCTGCCTGAGCTCCCTAGATTGGATTTGCTTTGCTTACAATGATAAGTATGCATATTCTTAGCTCAAAAAAATTTTGCAAATTCATCATAAGTGATGGAATTGTGTCATAAACAGTTTTCTATTTCCTGTAAGTATAGTTTTTTTTAAAAAAATAAAAGTCACTAAATTAGGAACTGCATGTCTCAGAGGCTACAAGCACTTGTTGCTCTTGTGAAGGACTAGAAATGTGGTGGCCAACATCAACATTCCACATCAATTTGCAGCCACCTGTGACTGCAGTTCCAGGGCATTTGATGCCCTGTTCTAGCCTCCATGGGGACCAGACATTTTTATGGTACACAGATATTTACACAGGTAAACATTCATACATATAAAATAAAAATTAAAAATTCAAAGTCCTAATTAAGTAATCATTACATCAATAAACTACTGAATTCATTCTTTGATAGATATTTAGAAACTTTTTATTCAGATTAATCCACAAACACTCATAGGCCCTGCAAATTTGAGAATTTCCTATATTTTTATTTAGTAGATATAGCATATCTGTAATATGAGGAAAAGAGTAGAGTATTTTAATGGACTGCTTTTCTAAACCGAGTCTGATATAGTTTCCAGTATGTTGTTATTTCTGATTTACTGGTAATTAAAGTATATTCTTCAAGAAGTTTTGAAATTAATTACCAGATTATTTTGTTTGATTATAATTTGCTGTATTCCCCCCTCCTACCCAGCCACATAGTGCCAATGTCATTATTGATCCACAGTATTTCCTTGTCATATGTTGACCAGCACTTTTCACATCAGACAGATAACTCATACGTCACTGTATTTTTGCTATGAATCTATACAACAAGTCACCAGCCACTGAAATAAAAGCAAATGGGGAAGCAGGGCAGGGGGATCATGGAGCATTCACTTCTGTCTTGGATGTTGAACTTAGACTGGACTGGCCATCCTACCTCCATACAGAAAGATCAAGAACGTATCAGAGGTCATATTCCTGTTTCTACAGAAAATAGAACCCTGGCTACAGCTAGCCATGTCTAAGCTGCTCTGAGAAAGACTAATACAAAAATACTAATAGAAGTTTCATGCATCAGATTTTCTTTAACTTGCAGACAAACAAGATTTTAAATAAAACAGGAATTACATACAGATGTTCAACTTGTCTTTTTCTGCACTGAAAATACTACACCTGTCATCTTGGGCCATTGAAATAAAAAAATGAAACCAAGGTACTTCTCTTTCCAACTAATACAGAAAAGCTTATTTCTTGTTTTTCTGTTTTACTTTCCAGCCTCTCTTGGTCATTGACCTAGGCATTATCTGTATCTTCCTTTACTCAACATTTATAGAAAGGAGATGAAAGGTCAAGAAATCCATATGCTTTTATAACAAACAATAAACAGAACTTAGAAAGATGTGTGCAGCTGAAATGTAAAATTCATCAGGTCAATATCCACTTCAAATGATAATTACATTAAAAAATGTAAAATATTTTCTTGTCAAGCACAAATCAAGAAAATGTACTTGGGCTTTCAAGAAAGAAAATTTGAAGAAAGCAGAGCTATTTGTAAAGTATTCAACTTGGCAAACTAAGAATATCCAGTTATTTCTATTTTGTGGGCCCACAGTAGATTGGAAGTAACTCAAGGGGGAAATGAGAGGGTATGGATATCTCTGTCTCCTCTATTTAGAAACCTCCCACAGAGGACTTGGAGCAGACACAAATAAACCCTTTTTCACAAATTCTTTTGGTCATTGTACCTCACTTTAAATAATGTTTTCACTATAGAATAGATTACTCTTTATATTTTTAGGGGAGGTTTATTATGACTTGCTTCACAAGACACATCTTAAGGCATTTAATAATAATGTCGAGGAATATAACCCCCTCTTAAACTTATATAAACATCCACCCACTAATTAGAACACATTTCTAATTAAGGGGAAGCATTTTTTTTCCAAAAAAATGAATGCCTAGAAGATGCTGTTATACCACAGATGCTCTGAATGCAGATTCAGAGCCTGCAGATAATGTAAAAGAAAAAAAGTCAAACCTAAACTAATTCAAACAGCATTGAAATAATATAATATCAAGACAACTTTACACTTTGCCTGAAACCATTTCATTTACATGCAAAAGAAATCATTACTATGAAAGAAAACTCGAAATCTACATGAACCATCCTCTTCCCAGCTAGAATATTAATTTTTCAATCTGTTCTTTCTCCATTATTTTTCTATTATTGAAATTATGTGTTCCATTAACATTCAGCTCTGCATCTGTATGGATGGCTTGTGGGCATCCAGAAGAGGATGTTTAAAATCTTTGCTTAGTAAATGGTCATTAAGGAAATAGTCGAAATATAATATGGAGTAAAGTTAGTGTTTCCTTTTAAATTTCATAAGTGATCTACATCTCCATGCCATCTTCTCTGCCTCCTGATTTTTAAAAAGACTGTATGACTTTATGCTTCCATCTGGAACATTTTCTGTGCTGGTAGATCATCTGTACTTACCATGCCATTTGAGACTAGGTATAATTTTAGTCTTTTAAAGAAAATAGAAGAGACTATAGCTCTATAATAGAGCTTGAAGTCAGGGATGGTGATGCCCCTGGAAGTTCCTTTATTGTACAGGGTTGTTTTGGCTATCCTGGGTCTTTTGTTTTTCCATATAAAGTTGAGAATTATTCTTTCAATGTCTGTGAAGAATTGTGCTGGGATTTTGATGGTGATTGCATTGAATCTGTAGATTGCTTTTGACAAGATTGTCATTTTTACTATGTTGATCTTAGAACATAGGAGATCCTTCCATTTTCTGGTCTCTTCTTTAATTTCTTTCTTTAAAGACTCAAATTTCTTATGATATAGGTCTTTCACTTTTTTTGGTTAGTGCTATCCCAAGGTATTTTATGTTGTTTGTGGCAATTGTAAAGGGTGTTGTTTTTCTGATTTCTTTCTCAGTGCATTTGTCATATGTATATGGTAGGGCTACTGTTTTTTGTTGTTGTTGTTGTTAATCTTGTATCTTGCCACTTTGCTGAATGTGTTTATCAGTTGTTGGAGTTCCCTGGTAGAGTTTTTCAAGTTGCTTATGTAAACTATCATATCATCTGCAAATAGCGAAAGTTTGACTTCTTCCTTTCCAGTTTGTATCCCCTTGATCTCCTTTTGTTGTAAAAATGTTAACTAATGTTAACAAATGACAGCACAATAATTTAAAAGGAGAGAAGAAGAGATCTACAGAGAGAAAGAGAGAAGGGATACATGGAAAGAGGGAGAGAGGTAGGGATGAAGAGAATGAGACAGAGACAAAGAGACACAGAGAAAGAGACAGAGAGACACACAGAGAGACACAGAGACAGAGACACAGAAAAACACACAGAAAGGAGAGAGACAAAGAAAGAGAAAGAAACACAGAGGCAGAATGGTTGCCCTCCCAAGAAATCCAGACAATATTTTATAAAAAAGGATCAGGTTTTGTTATTACTCTGTCATTAATTTTTGTTTTTCCTGTTATTTCAAATAAGAATGAGTCATTTTGCCAATTGTTGAAATAGGAAAGGTAACAATCCCTTGAAGTATACTTCTCCATCTAGGATAACTAAAATCAAATAATAGATCAACATATTTTGATTTGAAAAGAAGGCAAATCAAGGCCTCTTCTTTTCATCAATGCTTCTCTTTAACATGTTTAACACCACAAATGAAATTAACACTGTTTTAAAGTAAATTTCTAAGTAATAAAGTCTTGGAAGCTTTTGTAAAAATTTTATAGCCATGTCTTTTTATGAATCAAAGAAAAGCACATAATTTGCAGTGAGAATGTTGGCAGCCAACGTAATTTCTGCAATTCTAATGTGTTTTCTATATTTTTTTACTAATGATTACTAACTTGAATAATAAAATAAGATGATGCCATGGATCTTATATGGCCAAATATATCTTATATGTTATCAGGTGTGTGTGTGTGTGTGTGTGTGTGTGTGTGTGTGTGTGCACATGTACATATTTCTTATGTTTCATTTCATTTCGGGTGGAAGAATAATAGGAGCAGATATCCTTCAGTTATGGATTAGTGGTTCAGTGATCCTAAGGAATGCTGTCTGGATAACTATTGATCTGGAAGTTTAACAATAATGTGCTATTACATGAGTAAATTAAGGATCTTAATTTATAAATTATACCCCAAATCTGTAAGCTATTTACTGCTGTACTTGCCTTTTAGTATATGGTTAAAGTTTGGAAGGATTTATATCCTAAGTGGATACTGGCATACCAACTTAATGGACTGAGCATTACTCCTAGAATTTTCCATTACACCAAAGAGAAGCTACTACTTCAAAGCACAAAGATAAACACATGACTGTGCATCTTTATCATCATGAAAGTGAAGTCCACCTTTATTTGCTTCATTTTATAGGAGAGATATATAGAAAACTTGCTAAAACAAGCTAACTATTGTTAGAATATAAACTTAATTATGGCAGTGCAATCAAAAGCCCAGTAGATTTTATTTATGAGGGAATTTGCATTATAATTCATCATACATGAGGATTTTTTTTAAAAAAAATAGGAAACGTCCTTTGCAATTTACTGATTTTCTAATATTCTGTACTTGCATAGTCATACAATTGCTGATTTTCAGGTGGCAGTGCAATTTGGAATAATTGTTATATATCAGCAATTGCAATTAACGTGACAGGTATTGAAGTCTGCTAATTCCTCTGAACACATACAGGGTGCTGCTAGATACTGATTATATATTTAAGAGCCTTCTAATTTAATGAGTTCAGAGTCAGTGATAGTGCAAGCTGTTATTTTCCTTGAAAAAATAAAATAGATGACCTTCAAGTTGGGTTCATGCAGAGAAACACATTTCAAATTGTTGATAATTTGTAAATTAATGCCAGAATGATTTAAATACAAAAACAAGCACAGTTTATATTTGAATTTAATTTTCCAGATAGCCCCTTCCTCCCTTCACATGCAGGGTGTATACCTATACACCCCCTCAAAAACACCCTCATGCCTTTCTGGTGAGATGGTTGCAGTTATAACACCAGGAAGAATATGAAGCATTAAATAAAACCCCAAGGCTTTGTCTACAAAATCTCCATGCCTGTCTGCACCCTCTCTTCTATTTATTTTCTTCTGAAGGAAGAGTGACAAGGGCATCTTTTCATCTCTAAAGCTAATGCTTTCACATTTGCTTAGCCTCTTAATTCCCGCAGCTTTTCCCATAGATGTTCACTAAGCACAACATCCATTCTGTTTTACATTGCAAAACTTTTGTTTTCAAAGGTACATTTAAAATTCACGTATCTTTAGATGTCTTTTTCCTAGTAATTTTCTCTCTGTCGTCATTTCTCTATGTCTTTCCCTTCACACTCAAATTTCTCAGAAGACATAAACAACTGGTTCTTTTTATTTATATATTTCTTATTCACTTCCATTCCATGTCTACATATGGGAAAATGCTGTATCATTTTATTACATTTTTCCACTTAACATCTCTTGAAGGTGTCAATGTCACTATAGATTCAACATTTAAACTAAGCTCAGAAACATCATGTTAGCACTCCCAAGTGTGCAGCATCTTAGTGAAAACTACTCCATCCACTCAGAAACCCATAATTCTTTAACTTTTTTTCCTTTTAATTCTTTCAAATACTGTTGACAGTTAAATATGCAATAAGTTTGATGTTATAAATTTTGGTTGAATCTCCTCATTTCTCTTCACCCATCTACATTCCAAGCTTGCCAGGCCTATACTTACTCATTTGCAATGTACCTATCTACCTAGACTGCTAACATCAACTGATTAGATTGTCAGTATCAGTGCTCTTTTTTGAATGCTGGTTTTATGTGCTCCTCTTTCAGTCTAGCACATATTCTGCTTTCACGTTTTCATCTATTAACACTATTATGTTTTTATTTGATATCTTTCTCCCTTACTTGCCAACCCTGCTCCCATTCTCAATTTCCAATGACCCTTCATTCTAAATCATATCATCATTTATTATCTATTGTATTCCATGACCCCTATTGCCTTGCTTATGTATTCATTTTGCAAACATTGCTAACCCAAATTTCCCAGGTCTCTAGTTAAGTAATTATAACCTGGCTGAATAAAACATATTACTTACCAGAGTCATTTTTATTTGTGAGTAAACCTCTCAAATAACTTACCAATGCACAATAGTGCAGTTTTGCTTTTCATGTAGCTTGTCTTTCTGGATAAGTCCAATGCATTTTTCTCCGAATTTATGTAACTATTATATTCCATCCTGCTCTAACGTGTTAAACTTAGTTTATAATTCATTTAAAATGAAGTTATGAATTAATCCATTTTCTCTTCATCAAGTCCATCATTATCTCTTGTTTGTGAATTTCTTCAAGTTGAAGTTAACGAATGTTCCCTAATCTCTGCAGCCAAATACTCTACTTTAAAGCGAGCATTGCTCTCATCAGCTGCCTAAGATTTCGACTGAGGTTGTTCTTTATCTCTTAAAATAAAAAGTTCCCTTCATCCTAATAATTCCTATCAATCTTCATATGCATTATCATGTTCACCAATTTAAACATACACATACACACCCAGACACTAGTACACACACACACACGCACGCACGCACGCACGCACACCACACTCTATCTCTTGTATCTCTCTCTTGTGTCGCATACAACAAGTATGTTCAGTAGCTTTTGCAATACAAGCAATCTCAGTTTGTTTCTTCTCTCCTGAACATGTTTTAATTTTAACTCTATCTTTAATTTCAGATAATTTCAAATAGGATGATCAATATCTGTTTCTAAGTCACTAAATTTTGCCTCACTCTCCATCCTAAGTATATTCTTTATTCTCTGATTCCAGGGCTTCATCCTTCCATGTTTTCTTCCTCAGTTAACCCCATTTTCTCATCTCCTTTGCTATACTATATTTTTTCATTTACTCGTTAAATGATCCAAAAGTGTAAGGCTAACTTTCTGTATGTGAAATGTCATCGAATGTTATTGATTTTAATACAATTACTAATTTATAGCATCCAATGAGCTCCAGATCATTGTAGATAATAATAAGATAATACTGAGATTATGAGACAATAAACAAACTTAGAAGGCTACAAAAGACCCATTCACCCTCTCCAAAAAATAGCCCTTATGTGAGAAGCTATTTAATGGAGAAGTCTGGTTTTTGGATTCAGACATCTGAACTTGAATCCTTATGCTACTACCTACTAGCCAGGTGAAATTGTGAAAATTGCTTTTCTTATCCTGTTTCCTCATTTATAGAATAATAGTGGTAGTAGTGATAATTATTGTTATATATATACTCTGAAAGTTAATGGTATTTTATTACACCTTAGACATGTTTTGGGAATGATTTTACAATATGAAGGCAAGGTCTGTGTTAAATACCAAAAAGCTTTTGAAACAAAAGAAGTAGTACAATTTTGGTAGAAAACATTTTTCCTATTGGTTCTTTTTCCCCTCATGTCTAATTTACTTTGTGATTTGGACCTAGGGTTTCAAGTCTAATATTTTGTATCCAGAAGATGCAACTTTGAAAAATTTTGGATTGTTCATTGAAATAAAAATATTTATTTACCCAGCAAGTAAACTTCATTTGGTAAAAGGTTTCTATCATTGTACTCTGCTAAAATTACCTATAATTATTCTATAAGTAACTCCGGCATATGGAATGCAATATTCTGAGCAGCAGAACAGAATGCCATAAAAATCAAAATGACTACAAGCACTCAGACTCTTGAGGAGGTGGGGTTCCCTTTCCTTACACTCATTCTTTAGTGCCGAGATACCGTGAAATTAAACCACTTCGCATTTGGAGTATGCATAGTAGCTGAAAATAAAATGACTGTGTGAGAATTTCATTGGTAAATCAACCTGTTCCCTGTTAATTAGCTCCTGCTTACATACATAATATGCAAAAATAATTGTATGTTTATAAAGGAATGATTAGTTAGGGAATGTGCTGAGTTAATAAGAAAGAAAGGCATGAGGAGAACAATTTACTCTAATATCTACACATCATTTTATGTAACCACATCACAGAGGGGTTCCCAGTTAATTAGATTCTTTTAGTTAAATAGGAAATATGAGAAAAGATATTTTCTTAGGATTTAATACAATGTATGTCTAAGTTATATGAGAGAATAATTCTGACTCCTTTATTACCATGAAGCAGGCATAAAAACAGAAACTCTGACCTATAAGTAAGAAATATTTCTATTTAATTATTGGTTATGGGATACCAAAATTGAATAAAAGTTCATTATCAATATTCAGAATAAAGTAAAACTTTATGAAGATATATACAGTGCAATTCTAACTATGAGTAATTTTCTATTTTAAAAGTAGATAAACTGAGGCTTATAA
This sequence comes from Cricetulus griseus, assembly GCF_003668045.3. Lineage (NCBI taxonomy): Eukaryota > Metazoa > Chordata > Mammalia > Rodentia > Cricetidae > Cricetulus > Cricetulus griseus. Next base: position 421,905,762 of record NC_048595.1, read on the forward strand.
ATGGGGACCCAAGATATCATTTGTTAGTCTCCTTGTAAAATTTTACAAAAGTTTGGATCACAGACAAATATATAGGATGTGTAAGGGATCCATGGGAACAGATGTTTTCTTTTGGATGTGTTTGACTCATCCCATATGTAACCTATTGCAGTTGATGAAGTGATCAGCCTCTGGGAAAAAGCTTCTCCTCCATTGTTCTTATTGTGGGCAAAATCATTATCTAGACCAAGTCTATATTTTGCCTTCATGAAATTGGTCTAGAGCAGTACACTTCAACACACACACAAACACACACACACAAACATATTTTTTATTGACACGTTATGCCCAAAATTAATATTTTAACATGGCTTAATTATTAATGACATTTTCATGATCCATTGTTCATAAAATTTGCTTACTATTAGGGTGCATTAAGGACAGCAGAGCTTCTCTATTTATTTTAATTACTTTCGAAGGACTCATTGAGCACTCATGACAACAGGCTACTCTGTGGAACCATGCAGGTCACCAACAATCATAATGAAGCTTGCAAGTCTGATAACCTAATGAAAAGATTAGAAACTTAACCTGAGGGCTCTTTAGTCAGAAGTGTAGACACTGGTCACTGAAGGACTAGTCAGCACCTGTAGCCAGGATGGAGAGATTCATCCAACCTGTAGAGTATTTGTGGACAGAGGCAACTTCAGTTCTAGGAACTGTCACAAGATCTCTGGAGGAAATAAAGTTTAATTTATGACCATAGATATAGGACATCAGTAGAGATAGAATATGATGTCCAGGACTGCAGACTCTGTCACAATATATACATTTTGCTATTTGTGCAACCAAATACTAGCACATGTGAAAGAAACTTACTGATGAAATATCGCTTTGACATCCCTCCACATATGGCGACAATGTGTGTGGGATTGACCTAAGCACACGGGTATTGGAATCTGAGTTCACAAACAAACAAAAACCGAGAGAAGGGTCCATGAAATGGAATTCCACGCAACAAAGCCTAGCACAACCTTTACTGTACTGGTTTGGAAAATTAGCTTTCGCTCTAGCTGTGAACATTTTTAGTAAATCTGAAGTGGTGATGTCCCATAATAATTCATTTGGATTTGGAAAAATATATCTCAGAAATATCTTAGACATTTTATCTCCAAGAAAATAGATTTATAATTCCTTCAAAGAACTCAGGTCTAAAAGAAACTAAGTGGGCTTGGAAGGAAACTGCAAGTTCTCACTGAGAACACAGATGTTGTCAGCCTGGTAAACATCCTGGTATCAGAACTGCCCAGGACATGCTCACCGTTTTCCGTATAGAATTTTACATTAAACTGCTGAGCTGTAGTAATATACCCAGGAACAGGAGTATTACAGTTAATTAGTACTCCTTTAGTCTACCTAATCACAAAGTCTGAATCGTCTATCTGTTACTATTTTAGTCATTGAATACATAAGCCTATTCTGTGTTACTTGAATTTTAAAATAGGTCTAGAAACCACATCATGGCAGCAAAGATGTTAATTCACTAATGTCATTACACTGGCAAAATTTACTGTAGAATATTTTCTGTTACACAATTATTCTACTTTTTTCCTGTACAGATATGAAGTTAATACTTTACAAATAATAAACCTGCATTGAAGAGGTGAGGACCAGAGGAGGGCAGACAATCAGAGACATGCATTATATAGATTACAGTCATTTTAGATCATACTTATTTAAATCCTTCCAATTAATTATATTTGGGCAATGATAACATAAGTAAGAATTGCCTCAGTACTCAATAGTTTATTAGTAACTGTATTGTGGCACTTGAATAGGGGCCAGGTAAAGTTTGTTTGATGATCATTTTTACATATATTCGTTTATACATATCATTATTCACTTTTTACCTATTTAATTCTTAGTCTTCTGAAAAGGTTAGTCCTTCATCTATTTTTTTCCTTCTGTTACATTCTATGAAGGCATTGCTGGCTAGCATGGAGGTTTTGTTTAGTTGATAAAAATTTGCATTGATTTTTACTTGGAATAGTAATTATTAGAAACTAAAAACTATAGAATATACCAAGGGTGAAGACAAAGTGGTTATTCTCATGTGATTAATAAGAATTTAGACAGTCAAGTCTTGGAATAGCATGGCAGTACCATTTAAACAATAAACAGTGGTCTTTAAGATTCAGGACTTACACAACATTTCCCACTCTCTTGCTTTTCCTCTCTGTAATTAAGATCAGATCATTGATAATAGCTAAAGCTTAAGATACTTGTGGGACATGAAGTAGTTCTGGCATCTTTTGAGTCAGAAATAAATGAGTATGAAACATGACCATTACTTTACCACAGAAAGATACTCTTGGCAGTGTGGAAGTTGAGCATTTTAAATGTTTCCAATATTATATTTTGATCCTTACTATTATAATCAACATTTAATCAATTGAAATTCTTAGCAATTACTACCTCAGTCCCAAAGTCAGTGGCCTAAAGAACCTTTGTTGACTTTCAGTCATGAATATAGATTAGTTTGTTCATATTTTTATGCCTGCTAATCTTGAATGCAGTAATGTTTCTAGTGGCTGGCTTTGGCACTGTGATATGAACTTTTTGATATCAATATGAAAGCCACTTGAGCATCCTGAAGATGCCTAAATACTTCTGTTTAAAGTAGCCTCTTCAGCTATATGAACAACAGTTAACAATTGAGCAAAGAAACTTTGTGAATCCTTGCTAATTCTCAGATCATTTTGACATTTCACGGGTTCTAGGAAGCATGGCATGAATCACTGCTAAGGAAGAGCTTCTCACACTCCCCTTTCTCTCTTGGACTTGCTCATATGAAAAAAAAAAAAAAACTTAAATACAGAATGTGATGGGATGTGGATAGGCTTATAATAAAAAAGCTATGCAGTTTTATTTATTGTACTTAGGCATCATAATATAACTGCCACTCATCAAAGGCAACAATTTGTGGGTGATTTGGACCATATGATCTACTCATAAATTCTGAACTCCCTTCCTTGGGAGGAAACAAAGAAATGCAATGTGTCATATGTAAGTGGTGGGCAGACTATCACACCATTTCTTTCATATCTATCACACACAGGTCAGTTTGACAAAGGATAAAATGTTGTGTGACCTCCTAGGCAAAAATCACTGTACCATAGAAGTGTGACTATGGCCATGAAAATTGGAAATGTTTCAGAAAGTTCTACATAACAGACTTAGAGAAAATAAGTTCAGTTATTGTACTATGTATTGTGAAGCATATAGAATAAATGAATTAGAACAAAGAGTCTGGCCAGATCAGAATACAGGAAGAGGTTATTTACTATGTGTTTTATATCTCATTTATTATTTTTATTCAACAAAATAAAATGAATCTTTGGTCAGTTTGCTTTTTGCTTTGTAACTAATGTAGAGAAATGCCTCAAAAATGTAGTTAATTATTATGATGATTAATAAATTTATTCCCTCGCATTATGAGAGTAGTCTCTTTCAGTTTTTCACATATTTGAGAAAGAATCCAAAATAGAGTAAAATGTATTATTTGTATATCAGGAAATAATCTATATGAAAGTAGCCCGTATGTTAGCTAAGACAAATGTCACACACAAAAAAAGTCTTGAGAAACACAACTGTACAGAGGACACAAAAATAATGAGGGTGGTGAGTATTGGGAAAAGGTTGGTCAAAGTAAATATTATCTTCAGGTATTAATTAGATTAGAAAATGAGAAAGAAAGAGAATAAAAATCACTGGTTTTATTTTTCTTATTAGTAAGATATTCTACAATACAACAACCAAATTATTTTCTACCCTATCCCACAAATCTTTCTGGAAGAGACTCCAGCAATGGCCCATAAGCTAAATGGAGTGTGGAAAACCAATTCACAAATTGCAGGTTTGGGGGAAAAATAACACTTCTTTGAAAATTAAGTCGATCAAGATCAGAAACATTTTATCTGCTTCCATTTAAATCTCCAGTCCTCTTTTTTCCTGCAGGTTTAGGGAATAGAACACAGAAACAGAAACAATGGGGCAGTGGGGAGTACTTCTGCTAAATATTTTGAAGTAACCATGTTGACATATTCAATGTAATTTTCTGTGGCTAAAAGAAAATTATTTGGCTAATCTCCCAGTTAAAGGTGGATTGTGAAGCTTGAAACATTCATTTTCCATTATCCTATTTTTGTTCTTCCCATTATGAAATATTTGCTTTACTAAATAAAGAGAGATATCATGGAATTTAAAGCATGGAAAAGTCTTGAAATCTCAATGATAGTTATGCTGCTGTCCAAATTTACATTCATCCCTTTCTAGAAACATGGAACCTGAGGGGGAATCTGATTACTCCAATGTAAAACAAACTACTCCAAAGAATTAAACATTAATGTTTATGGACATTCTAAACTATCAATCACATGACAAGCCTCTGGCAGGTCATGTAATTCTGACAAATCAACACAATTGAAAAATACAGTTGCATTGTTTTAAACTTAAAAATAAAACAGGCATTTGAGTTTTAGGTAAGAAATAATTAGCTACCAGTTACCAGTCACCTATTGAGACCATGGGCCTGAGTAATAGTTTGATATAAAAAGTAAATGATTAAAGTCTGATAAATTTTAGTATGTGAATTCTGTATTCACTAAAATGCTGGATTAACATCCAGCTTATATAAAAAATACAAATAGGGCACCATATAATAAAATTGTTCTGAGATGATGTTGCCATTTCAGTCACAGCCAAAACTGCAGCCAGTGAGTATTTAGTCCTGAATGGTCTATGTGCTGTCTCATATAATCCTCAAACTAATTTTACATTATCATTCAATTTCATGGATAAGAGACGTGATAGAACCCATATTTGAACCCATGCTTTCACATTCAAGAAACTCAGCTCTTTACCTGGGTAGCAGTGCTGCAGGTGAGTTTCTTAGTAATGATGAATCACATTTTACTGTTTGTTTTCTATTTCTAGCCTTGTGTATTTACTAATGACACTGATAATTTTTTGTATTAGTCTGAAATTATAGACTACCTACTGGAAATCCAGATAATGCTATAAGATCAACATTTTCACTGTTTTTGTTTAAATTAGTAAAGTATTAAATTTATAATTAGACACATTATGATTTTGAGTTGTATAACATCAGTTAAGATCATCCAAAACTACAGGTGAATTGTCACTCTACATCTCTGCCCCATGACCAAATGTCACTTCCCTGATTCTCAAGGCAAAGTGATAGAAATAACCCCTTCCTCTCAAGAACGCCACCAGGAAGGCACCAATAGTTCCTGATGTCTTTGAGAGACCTCTCTCCCCAGAGGATCATGATTTTACATTCCAGAGGTTAAAGAACCCTGCTTATACAGAAAAACAATAATAATACTATATAGAAAAATGGGTGGTTTCTATGAGCTAGGCACTGTTATTAAGTAAACACAGAGTCCTCAGAACAGTTCGGGAGCTACATAAAATGATGTCATTTTGCACATGAAATCGTGACCCTCAGACAACTTAAGGAGCTTAAAGTCACACATCTCAAAATGGTTAGAGCTTGATTTTAAACCTGAAATCAGATTACAAGGGCAACATACTTTAACCACCATGTGGAATTCTTTCTCACTAAAATATAGGACTAAGTTATAGGTAAAGTCATCAAAATAATTACAACATCATTCATCAAAATTATAGTTCAGTGACCCAATCAATGTCTGAAAGAAAAAAGATTATTTCATGAACATGGCAGAGTACAAGATAGATCTTGGAGGACAAAGTTGGATGCTTAAGACAACTATATTAACTAGTTTTTCAAGCCCAAGTATCAATGTGCCACTGTTGTATAAACCAATCTCCTCTAAACACCTAATTTACTTTAGAACTTGTCATCAATATTTACTTATTAACAACCAATGTATGAAAATGACATAGCAATTATTCAGTCACTTTAAAATTTTTTTAAAAAATTCAAGACAAATGAATGGAAAAGCTGGGAATGGAATTGATGACATAGATGAATCTCATACATGTAATATTTAGTGAAAGTAGCCAGATGCATAAAACAAGACTATATTAAGATTGAACAGGATAAGACAGAAACGCTGCACAAACTGTCTTAGGTGTTAGAATTTAGGAAAGTGGCTAGACCTGATAAAGGCAGCTCATAGAATCTATTATTATTGTTATTTATCTAATAGTTATGCTTTATCAAGGCTTTCTTGTCATATGACAACACAATAATTTATTAAAAGCAATACTTTATCTAAAATTCTCTTTTTGTTTTTACCTTAACATTACTATATTTCTTAAATAAAGATGAAATTAGCTTGTTTCAGAAAGCCTAATATTTCTATGTGAATTTGCAAAGTACTACTTTCCTAGCTAAAATGTTACACAAAATATTTTAAAAACCATATTTCTTTATGTATAAACAATAAAACAATGGTTTACATAATTTATAATAAAATATATAGCTCATTGTTTGTATTAATCACTTTTTTGTGCAACCAATACCATGATAATGGTATAGATTGATCAACTATGTGCAACATTCCTTCTTACTATTCTAAAGTGAACTTTACCCCTGAAATTCTAGCTGTTGGCAACTTTGACTGATTTTTCTCTCCCTGTAGTTTCACCTTTTCCAGAGTTTGATATAAAAAGGAAATCAAGTGGTATATATTTTTAACAGTCTGGCTTCTTTCATTCAGCATAGTGTATTTGGGATCCATCCATGGTGTGTGTAGCATCAATTTCTTCCTTTTTATTACTCAGGCATCTCGCAATGCATGGGTATACCACAACTGGGTAGCCTAAGCTGCTTCTAGATTTTGTTGATTGTGATTAAAACTACTGTAATTACTAGTGTTCCGAATTTTATGTAAACAAGAATAACATATTATGTTCTTATAATTCTAACATACGCTTTAACAGGCACAAGATATTTTCCATATTGCCTTGATGCTACGATAATTTTTTCATCTGAAAATATGCCAGTCAGTTCAAAATAACAGAAAATCAGGAATTAAATCCAAATTGTATAACAGACATTCTGTAAGTATCAATCAACATTTTAAAATTAATCTCCTTAATAAATTTTGAGTTTTGAAATTATGTACAAACTTAATATTCTATTGAAGTTATAATATTACTAATTTTTAAGTGTTTAAAATTTAAAATCAATGGCATTACTAATTAAAACTCTGAAATCATAATGAATGAAGGTAAAATTAAGAACTGATTTAAAAAACAATGTGTATTAAATTCTGCTGTAACTCTCATTTATTGTACTAAAATTTCAATCCAATTGGTTAGTGTTTTTGTTGGTGGTAACTAGGAAAGAATTTGAGTGATAAAATGGAAACATGGTTGATGTTACCTAGCATGTTGTGGTAAAGTGGAATGGCCCGTCCATGGGTAGTAAATGCAGTCATGACTAGTGGGACCGTTACACCTGCAAGCAATTACAGAACAGAAAACATCACTCTCCATCCACAGTGGCATGCACACACATGCACCAGTGCTCACGCATGGAGCCTTGGAGGAAGAACATGGGAAGGAAGCACACCAAGTACCTATCCATCAGGCCGATGCAATCTTCAATACTTGAGCCTACGCACCTGCAGAGATTCACATTTCAAAGAAATACAAGGAAAGAGAAATCAGTCATTAAAACAAAAATGAAAACAAGTGAGATAAACACTAAATGCACCAAATTCTTAATTTTATTATTTGGTAGCTTCTGGAAAAGAATAATTTTAGAGACTGAGAGAAAAAATATTTCTATGTGAAAACAGAGAAGTGAATTGACCTTACCACCCAAGTATAATGCTAGGAAATGGAGAGACAGCAATGGAAATTTTACCTGCTTCTGTGGATAACTTCAATAAATATCAGTCATTTCTGAAACCTTCAATCCATTTGCATCTTTCATCACTATATTCAGGTAGATTAATTACCTGATAATTCAATGACTGTGGGTGTTTTCAGGTACATCATTTTTCTTAAAACACCATTAGGTTTAAGTAAAATCCAAAAATCAATAAAAAGTCAATGAGCAATTGAATGTAATATAATAGCCTTATTCTTGATGTTCATTAAAGATGGATCTTGGCAGAAAATAAGTTAATATATTTTAGTGGAATTCCCCTGGCTATTTTACATAATCAGATTATGTCCTTGGTTTTGAATCTCTTTAATTTTTGTCATTAAACATACATTTATTTAAAAATCAAATGAACTGATTTGGGCCTCACTTCAGTACATCTTAATGGCCACTTTTAAATAGCAAATACATGACCTGCAAACAGAAACTTTGTAAAAAGTATCACAGTATTGATCTCAAACAAAAGCAAATAAATATGTTGTAGTAAATGAATAAACTCACACAGAGGTGGCTGAGGAATCTACCAAGCGAAAAATTTGATGAATGTATTTAAATACACAGAATTCTAAAACACAGTCCTTAGAATTTCATTTTGAGCCATTATGGAAATATTCCTTCCATTTTCCAACATAATTTAAGTTGAGTTTCTTATTTCTCTTCAAAGATAAACAGCTTCTGGTGGTATGATTTATAGGAGTGCCTAATTGGAGTGGCAATAGAGACTATACATGTTTTTCCAAACTCTGAGGTTTAAAAACTGGAAGAAGAGATTCAGGTACCCAGAGATGTGCACAGACTATGTGCAGCTTCTGTAATTTACTCCAGATGCCAGTGAGCTAGTAGAACTTGTCTGATAACTTAAGTCACCGTCTCTCTGTTCGATCACATATGTTATAATACTACTACTATGTAGAAAAATCAATTTTAAAGTTTTTTGTTTTGAAAATCAACTTTGAGCAGCAAAAGTAAATTTTACTCTGGGAAAATGTGAAATAAAGAGGTAAGATACAGCTAAAATTCAAATGGTTGACTTGGTTCCACTTATTGGATCTAATCAAAACAATTTTTAATTGGAAAACAAATTACTAAAACACCCTAGAATAGTCTCACATGATATTCTTTTATTGTGTTCTTAAGAGCTTTTTTTATTGTGTTCCTGTGATAGCCCCTTCAAAACACTAAAAATAGGTGTTTTTCGAAGACACAGTAGTGCCATTTTATAAAATTAACAGTCTACTTCTTACTTCATTAGAGAGAGTCTGAAAAGCTGTAGTTTGTGTGTAATCTTTATAATGACACTTGAAAGATTGAAAGAAAAAAAACATTCAATATTGAAATTCTGTTTGAGGAGAGTGTGAAGAATGAAATATCTTCATTCATTCAATAAACACATGTGATGAGCCTACTAAAGTGCTTGTACCCTTCAAGGAGCTGCAGAAAAAATGAGATGAATTAGATGCGTTTTCATTTATTTTCATTGAGCTCACAGTGTGAAGAAGATGAAATTACACATGTATGACACAGTTTTGTAAGTATAATACGCAGGGGGGACACCAGCATGTCCCACTTTAGAAGGTCATGGTCACCATTCTGGAAGAGTCAGCCATCTGTAGTTTGAAATGTTGAGAGCTATGGCTGGATTGACAGTGATTGTTAGGGAGTACAAAATAGGAGTAAAAACATAGCTCAAGAGCAATACATACTTTGAACAATATTTCTAAGTAGACACAGAGCATGATGACAGGCACAGAGAGAGGAGAAGTGAATGGAAGAACCTTTGGAGCCAGGTTTGGTGGGTTTTAACTTAGTAGATAATGGAAAGCCACAATGCCATTTGAAAAAGCCATGTCTGTCTGTAGATTATCTCTTCAGAGGGATGAATGAAAAATGTGTAGATATACAAAATAAGATTGTTTTTTAATCACAGGGAAGTAAGTTATATAATTTTCAGTAGTATCTATGCAACTGGAGCTCAGCTTATGAAACAATTAAGCTAACCTCAGAAAAACAAATAACAATTTCCTTTCATTTGTGGTTCCTAGATCTTAAACAGAAATATAAAATCATATACATGACATGAAAGAAGTGAAACTACTTAGGAGAACAAAGAGAACTAACAGGATGAGGAGGAGTGAAAAAAAAGAGAAGAGAGGAATAGGATAGATGTGTTCAGTGTATAATATATACTTGTTCTAACTATTATCATCATTTCAATGCACCATAGAAAACCTCTTGTTTGGTATACAAATTCAATAACATAAATGTCAGTCCATATAGGTCAATGGCTGTCTTAGTTCTGAACATGACTCATGATGAAAAGCAGATCTCCTAGGTAGCTTTAATTGTCAACATGACACAGACTAGAATCATGTTAGAGGAAGTCTTGATGGTGGAATTGCCTAGAAAACATTGGCCTGTGGGAATATCAAAGGGGTATTATCTTGATTATTAATTGATGCAAAAGGACTCATCTCATTATGGGTGGCACCAATCCTAGGCAGGTGGTCCTGGGCTGTATAGGAAAGCTAATTAAGCAATGAGATTTCGACCAACCTGCAAGCAGTGGTCCTCCATTCCTTTTGTTTTACAGATCAGCTTGAATTTCTGCTCTTACATCCCTCAATGATGGACTGCCACTTGGCAGTATAAGCTGCAATAAACTCTTCCCTACTCCTAGTGGTTTCTGGTGATAGTATTTAACAGTAACTGAAAGAAAACAACTTAATTAGCATGCATCCCCCAGAAGAAGCTAAAGAATGAATGAAATACAAACATGTTGGTAAAATATGGCCGAATTCAAGGCAAGAAGAGACAATATTTTTCATTTCTTTTCCCTCCCTTCCTTCCTTCCTTCTTCCTTCCTTTCTTTTTTTTTCTGTCCTCTAAGAATACTGGTGAGAGTTTTCTAATCAGGACTAAATGGTTCACTTTTTTAAAAAGTACTTGAAGAACTTTTAGAGTCAATTTATTTAATGCACTTTTGAAGTAGTAAAAATACATTTGAGGTATTAGATAATTTTATTTTCAGAAAAATCATTAAACTGTATTCAAAGTAAGAACCTATTTCTTAAAAAATGTAATTGGAAAGACTATTTCTATTAATTTGGTTATTGAATGACCTGACTAACATTGGGATGTGGAAGGGAATCTGCTCCTGAAGGAGAGCTGGTCTGATGAGAGCTCACACTGAATCATATGATCAGTCAGTAGATGAACTGAGGAATCAAAAAGAGTCATTCATCCCAGTATTTCCTCTGTGCTGGGATCTTTCACTGAATCATAGTTTTATATGTTCACACTAAGGGATGAATTGCCCTGGATGCCTCATTTCCTCAGTACACAGTGCTAAATCATAGTGGGTATTCAGTGATCTAGTTCATAGACTGTAAGCGTTCCTGAATTTTCCTCAGGAGCTGGAATCAACAGCAATTTTATGAAGTCAGTAAAAGTGAATATAGAAATTATGAGGAGGGTGAAGCTCAATAAATGCAACAATAAGACCTCAGGACAAAATCATCATTGGAGACTCATTACCCTGGAAGATGCTAGGAAATACAGCATATTCTGTCTCATCATTATACTGCAGCCTAAAGCTATCTGTGTATCTTTCTATTCATTTAGAGGTCACCATCAAACCTCGGCTTCCCTTTAGTATCAGATCCCAGTTTTGTTGCTACTGTAATTTGAACCCTTTCCGTGTGACTCAACTTCTACCTCCCTGTACCGTATATGCTTTCCTTTATTATCCAATCACGATTTAAAGGCTGACGAGGAAGACACTCCAGCCACACATCCAGACTAGGCTCTGTGTCTCACTTTCATTTCCCTAATGACTTCATTGTAATTAGATTTGCAAGAACAGCAAAAGGTCTCATTTTGAATGGCAACAGCTGTTGACATCGACATTATATTGAATAATTTACTGGTTTAATTTTAGTTGCAAAACAATAAAACCCTCTTGTGGATGATTTTCACAGGCAAAGTTTTCTTTTTTCTCTTGCTGACTCTTCTGCTCCAGCAGCACAAGTTATTTTTTTTCCTCCATAAAATAGTCTCAATTCAAGTGTACCAAAACTCACAGGGGGAACCCTTTATTACTTCTGTTTTCCTTAGCAAAGTGTGTGGGTGACTGTCTCAGTGCCCTCAACCTGTGTGTTTATGTACAAACTAAGGAGCTGGCAGGCAGCTCTTCTGCTCTGCATTTGAATTTGTGGGGCAGAATATTGCTTTATCTTCTGAGAATCTGCTACTTCGAAGAATGACTTAGCTGATTTCATGACCTGTAGGAAACTACAGCAGCATCCAAAAATTGATGTTTTCTTGGCAGAAAATAATGCTGCTCATTTTACTTTTTCAGTATCTTCTAACAGCCATGCCTTAATCTGGCAGGACCATCTCTTTAGAGAACCTTTACTTTCCTGCCAGACATAAAGGGCCCAAGATAACTCTCAACAAGTGTGTGCATATGTGTCGTTCTATGTCTGCATTGTGGGTAAGCACTCACAATGGAGGTGAGGATTTTATTATGAGAGAATGAGGTGAGTTAAACAGCTCTCAACTCTAACAGTGTTTATCTTCTAGAGGAAATGGGGGAATTATTACTGAGATAGGATAAATTTGTTTTAAGACAAATTTAAGAATAGAATTTGCTAGAGGTGACATTATTTCCCTTTGTATACAGTGTTCATTAATGTCTCCATCAATGGCCATAACCCTGAACAAAAGCAATCCCCTTAATTCATGTATATTCAATTGTTATCAATGTAGGTTATGATGCACAGCATATCCTCTTGAATGGAAGCATATATCTTTCTCGATTGCTTCATGACAGTCAAGAAACTCTAAGGTATTGAACAACTATAAAAAAAAATGGCTTGCACACCTATATTAGTTCTGTTGTGAGCACACATATGAGCAGATTATTCTTTTTTTTCTTCTCTGTCATGATTGCCGGAGATCAGATTTCATTGAAGGACCAAGCCAAGGCAGTAATTATTAAAGACATTTACCTATTTTATGTTTTGACAATCAAGAAACAGAAGCCATATTGTATATTTTAACAAAAACTTCTCTATGACACTAGTACTCTATTGTCTCTTCAATACTTTGAATCTATTGTAAAGATGATGAATTCTAAATTGCAGTCAAAGCACACTAGCTTCATGAAGGAGTTAGTAAGGTGGTTACAGGTAAATAATAAAGGGAAATATTTCAGAGGTTCACCTAGAAAGAATTTCATTTGAAATTAGCATGTAAATTATAAAGAATAGCATTCCTGAGACAATTTGAGTAGACATCAGAGATGTTGATAAATGTGTTCATCCTTTCAACTGGAAACATGTCCATGGTTTATCTCTTGACCAGCAAGGATGCTTACCCTTGGGTGCAGTTTGGATGGCATGGGTGGCATTCCCGATCCTGATCCGCATACTTGAAAATGAAACTGTTTGCTCCCTGTAGGCCATCTGGACATTTCTCCACACAGTTTGGACCATCCTTAAAATGAGAACACTTTGTGCAGTTGTCAGGTCCCTGAATATGAAAAAGAAAAGCAAAAATGGAGAAAGAAAAATGAGTTCACTTCCCTGTGAAAGGCATCATGTGGTTTAGTTTCTTAGAATTTTGAGAATGACAAATAAATCTTCCTGTAGGGAAAGCATATCCATCGATACTAACATGGATCTGGCTACTAAAGTATAAACAGCACCGAGAGAGCCTTAAAGTTCTTCTTTGTTATGCTGTATGTGAGTCATCATTCTATCATCATGTTACCAAATCTCTTATGAAAACACCACTGCCCCTTGAAATCAGCAGTTCTCAGTTCACCTATTCTCTGTGTCATTTCTCTAAAGTTACTTAATTTGAACTAATATTTCCCAATGGCTTTTTCAAAAGGGTATCAATATTTTGTCTTGCTGTTCATTCTTAATGGTATTATAAAGTTAACAATATGTGTAAATAATAAATTTTCCATGTATGTTTTATCACCATTACTGAGAATTCATAAAATAGTTAATGAGAAATAAAGCATAACAGAAATTGGAATACACAGCTCTTCATGTGTGTCAATATTTCTTAATGCCTATTTGAAAAATAAACTTTAAAATGCATTATGAATGAATTATCAGGTATCCAAGACATATAAAATGCCTTGGTTGTTCTTTGTCTCAAATCATCTTACGCTGATACTTAAAAGGAAGTGACATAAACTTATATGCGTGTTTGCAAACCATAAGGAATCCTTAGAGTCATATAATGTACATTATGAAGAGCAAAAATTAAAAATAATTTAAGCATTTTAAAATAAAAATTGTATGGAGAAACCTATCCAGTGATGAAGGTAACATGAACATTATTAATTAAAGTATAACACACCCACTTTAAATATTGTCATTTATAATCTACACAATGATTTTAGTAAGTAGAAAGTTGATAAACAACAATAGTATGAAAGTGATAATAAAAGTAATATGTATTTATTCGTACTTTATATTTTTATTTTTAAGAAGTGTCCCCTAGTGAAGCCCATGGTACTCTCAATCCCATAATTCTCATTCATCATTCTCCAGATCGCTGGCTTATAACAATGTATCACTATGACCAGTCTCAAGATTTATATTTTAATATAAATTTTATCATTTTAAAATATTACTATCCTGTCAGTAATCATGCAAGAAAGAAGCAGTATATTTCGAGGTTGGAGAAAGTTGAGAACATTTTGATTAAAATACTACTTTTCTAAAGAAGGGCCCATGTCTTTGCATATTCTGCTATTTTGGATATGTTCTGCTTGAAACTATCATCCCTCCAATCTAGGCCCTCTCTTTGCTCAGGGTTCTATGACAATAATAATCATTTGACAACTTGGGGATTGTTTGCCTCCTATCCTATTCTTCCTGTTATCTGCCTACGTGTGGGATCCTGAAGAATTATTACAGCACACCTGAAGACACCTTTAGGTAAGTAGGATATAGTAAGTATTCAGGGACACAATTAAACCAAGTTTATATTTGCAAATATTGTGAATTTGGAGCCAGGTTAGGTGCACATTATATTGAACTATTAATCAATGACTGTGTGGGTATGCTTATTCATGAGGCTGATCTTGATGATTTTACAAATGACACCTCAAGTCAGCTAGATATTTTAAGTCAGTAATATAAAGCAACACAAAGCAAAAGATAAAGAAGAAAGAATCTAATGAAAAATTGTGATGTAAAGAAGAAAAAGCAGCCACAAAGAAACCAGTGAGCTTAGATCAATAGCTATCTATTCCATTATTTTGATGTGAAGTTCAGAACTAAAATAAAATAAGGTTTAAAAATTTAAATTAAACACATGAAACCTAATCCCCATTCTACCCAAACAGTTGCCAATGGTAACTTCTTATATCCTCCCAAATAAGAGTACTTCACATGCTTCCAATTTTAACACCTGTTCATGGGTACTTAGGCACGTAATACTGCCTATTATACGGAATCATTTACTGTGCAAGTATGTTCAGTGGCATGACTTATTCTACAAGACAAGAGACATGCTTATTGTAGAACACAGAATAAAGCTTACCATAAGTAAATTAAGCATAGTCTGAATTAAGAATAATTTCTTTTAAATTCTTGGAATGTAAAATAATGTCCAGGCAAAAGTCTTAAGAGATAAAAATGTCAAGAACCAAAGAAAGTTCATAGTTAAGTACATTCTAATACAGCCAGTTAGTTTGTGCCTATTTGTTTCACCACGATACAAAACAAAGTACCTGCAGCCGACATAGTTAAAAGACATTCCAACAAATCCCTAAGGACTTGAAGTACGCTGACTCCTATTTCATTTCATAATAAAAAGACAAGCACCTAATGCTCACTCTCCTATTGTTCTATTCGCAAGGCTTTTATGAATCTAGGTGCAGTGACTGACCAATTTGTAAAGGATGCAGCATTGGTTCTCCTAGGTACTAAACTGCTGCTGGCCCCAATAATCTAGACAGGCAATGAAGTGACAGACCAAATCCTGATGTGTGCATGTTATTTCCCTCAGTGGCAGTTGGTTTTCCCAGGTAACTTCTCCAGAAAACAAAGCTCCTATTTACTTTCTATACAATAATGTTCTTTCATCCCTGCGGGAAGACTGCCTTTCACCTGTCAGTCCAGGTAAGATAAAGCTTACTTTAAATAATGAAATGGAAGTTGAAGCCATATATAGGGTGAGAGCTGAATTCTTCAGCCTCCTCTATCCATGCTGCCACTTTCAAAGATTTCAAATAGAAGTGGAGATGCTATGAATTCACAGTATATGGGTCCTAATAGGGAGATGGCTCCTTTTGCATATTAGGAAGACTTTCAATGTACCCTACATAAAATGAATCAAGTATATTTATCCTGAGAGCAAAGAAAGGATAGAATTAAGATCTAAGCACAGCTTTTATGAACCATCCTCACAGCTACTTTACATTTTGTAAAAATGTTTGAAAGCTTGTTCTCCCCACCCAGGCCCTTTTCTTCTATGCTGCCTCTCCAGCCTCTATGTTGGCCTCCTATAACTGTTTGATTCTCCTTACTTATTTCTCTTCCCACAATTCTTCCCTTACCTCTCTCATGATCTACTCAGGGAAGTGAAGGCAGGTACAATGGAGTCATCATAATTGCACATATAATATGTAAATTAAATAAGCAAGACCAACTACAGGCAGACACCAGCATATCAAAACAGAGGCCTTCCTGTATGCCAAGCCTAGTTTCCTGAAGATAAAGAATTTCTGTCACATTGGAGTAGGATTACACCATCCCATTTACTATACAGATGTCATGTTTTTAGCAAGCATATTACTTGCACAATGCTGAATACACTGCTGTCTGGAAGAAAAAATGAAATGATAGGAATGAAAAACATGGAATCATAACCTCTACAACTGAGTGGAAGCTTCATGTCTCACTGGCTTTTGAAGTAACTATCTAATCTTTATGCTTAAATATATTCATATTTTAAGTGAGGAATGTCAAAGTATTGCTGAGATTTAACAGTATTTGTTACGATAAATCTTTCTGCCAAAAGCCGCCTGAGCCCCACCACCACGTGTGAGCTTTACGCCAGCCGCCCACCCGAGTCAGGCCCAAATGAATACACAGAAACTTGTATTAGGTTCAAAGCTGCTTGGCCAATGACTAGAATTCCTCATCTGCTAGCTCAGTCTTAACTATCATAAATCTATATATGTTATAAGACTTATCTTATCAGACACCTTATTGGCGTGCATCCTTGCCGGTGGCTCACATCCTGCCGCTGGAGGAAGAAGGGGAAAAAGCGACCCTTCCTGTTTCTCCTTCGCTTAAATATGAGTCTCCTTGCTATGTCATTTCCTGTCTGGATCATCACATCTGTACTACATTTCCCAGAATCCTCTTTGACTCCTAGTCCTGCCTAACTTGCCATCTCATTGGCTAAACAGTGTTTTATTTAACAATCAATAAGATAAACATACACAGTACATTCCCCATCAGTTAGTAGTTATCAATTTTTATCACTATGGAAACTTTGACAAACCAATGATGAAACACAAATACACACACACATACACAAGTCTCTCTCTCTCTGTCTCCCTCCTTCCTGACTCCCTCCCTGTCATCCTTCCTTCTTTACCTTCCTTGCCTCTGTAACTTTCTAGTGTTTTGATTTACTGTCTTCCTCATTTTCTAGTCATATCAAATCTCTATTTTCATGTTGCAGAGTGACCTTAATCATCTGGTCCCATAAGCACTGCCACAATGGAACAAATGTTTATCATATCTACTTTTCATATCAAATAATTGTGAAGAAAATCAAGAGTGTTAATTAGTTGGGGTTGGGACTTTGAGTCTTATCCATAAATGTTCATGGAGTGTCATCCCAGACTTAATTTTTATAAAAATGTTTAACTCTTTTAAAAATAAATTGTCTCAATTTCTTTGAAGAACATATGAGTAAAAAGCTATAAAAATATACAAATTGAGAGAAATTAATAACTAAGTTACCTATTAATGTGTTTGCATAGCAGAAGGCATATGAGTAGAAGGAGCATAGAGGTAGATGGTTGAATGCTGTAAGCCCTAAACATGCATAGTGGGACTGCTATTCTGCTCATGATAGTGAGAAATTTATTAGCAATTTTAAGATTATTTCTTCATTGGTAGAATGGGGAAAATACCTAGAAGATAATGAGAGAAATTATATGGGAAATACATAACACAAAGCTCTTAAAACCAGGCTTGATGTCTGTGAAGCCCTGGCTAGAAATATCATGTACAGTGAACAAAGTGAGAATGTTTCTTTGAGATATGTTCAGAATAAGAACAGGAATGGGAAATAACAGGAAATTATGCATATCAAGAAAATATTAAGTCACAAAAAGAGCAGGAAATACACAGGAAGCAGTGGAGCAGGAGAACATGAAACAATTGACAAATTAAAAAATGTGCCATGGTCAACCTTGTGCTTCACTTTGTTGATGGAGAATGTACTTCTGTGAATGTTCATCTTATTGGTTGTTGAATAAAGTACTGTTTGGCCAATGAGGCAGCAAGTTAGATGGGACTAGGAGTCAAAGGGATTCTGGGAAATGTAGTAGAGAAGTGGAGAGCCAGCCAGAAGGTGACATATCAGGGAAACTCATATTTAAGGAAGGACAAGCAGAAAGTGGCCCCTTTTCCCTCTGCTCTTCCTCCAGATTCTCTATGTGATCCACCAGCAAGGGAGGACGCCAAAGGAAGGCTTCCAATAAGATAAGTCTTATAAAATATATAGATTTATGATAATTAAGACTGACCTAACAGATGAGAATCCTAGTCATTGGCCAAGCAGCATTTGTACCTAATAGAAGTCTCTGTATACTATTTGGGGCCCTAACTTGGCGGGCAGAACTCAGGCAGTTGGCAGACACCACCTATGTGGCAGTAGGGCTGGGGGGGGGGCTTTTGGTGGAAAGATTTATTGTAACAGAATGGTGTCATAAGTGGGATGACCCCATGCCCCAAGGTTCCCAGAGGAAGAGGGAAACCTGCCGCCACAGCCTGCCTGCCCTGTCGGGCCACTGAGAGGCAATCAGAGTAGCTTCTATATGCTCGTGCCATCCCAGCGCTCTTGAGGTTTGGACTCAGCACTCCTGAGATGATAAAGACAGATCCAGAAAAAACAAAAAAAGAAAAAAAAAAAAACCTCTTAAAGGTTTATACTGCGTTTAAAAATATATGTAGGCTTATGAGAGAAAAAATAACTGGAGGAAATAGAGTAGCTGCATGTGGTGGCACACATCTTTAATCCTAGCATTCCAAAAGCAGAGGCAGGTGGATTTTCACAGAGGAAACCCTGTCTCAGAAAAAAAAAAAAAAGAAAAGAAAGTAAAAATAGAATAGAAAAGCCACCTAAAGATGAAAAATACATAGAGAGTCTGCATACTATATGCTATATTGTCTTTAAATTGTTTGATTGCAGAGGAAAGAGTTACTACTGCTAAAATACATTTGATTATAAGTGCGGCTAAATTAATCCAACTTATACATTTTAAAAATGCTTTTACTTCAAAATGTAAGTCTAAGGACAGGCTACTTGAAAAAACAGTTTTTACTTGTATGTCCACAGAAAATCAAAAGCTGTGGATTCCTTCCAGACTAATAGGGTTTGATCAAGCAAGACCCCCTAAAACCATGACCCAACTGATCCCACATCCAAAACAGCTGAGATAGTGCAGCCTTTCATACTACAAAAACAAGGACTTGGTCAGATTTCTTTGGTTTATCATGATCCCCATGGTATGAACATGTTCATCTTATTGATTCTTGAATAAAGTACTGTTTGGCCAATGAGGCAGCAAGTTAGATGGGACTAGGAGTCAAAGAGGATTCTGGGAAATGTAGTAGAGACTTTTCAAGTAGTGTTTCGTTAAGCCTATATTTAATACACATTAACTAGGTCTAGACACATCTGATGCTCCCAGCCTTACCATCAGGAAATGGTCCAATATTTTTGGTTATTTTAATCATTCATTTTCAAGCTTTTAAGTGCCAAAAGAAATTTTCATTCAGTGACTTATTGCCAAATAGTCACCTAAATACCCAAGTCTTAAGGAACCCATGTAGACACCTCTACTTGCTTCAGCAACAGACTGAGAAAACTTCCTTTCCTTTGCGATGGACTATTTTTCATGGAATCTGCATGTCTCATGGAGGAGGTCAACTGTGTTTCCATGGCACTTCACAGTGGAGAAGCAAGGTATCTACAGATGCCCTTGGACATACTTTATTAGAGGCCGAGAAACAATAATTTGTCCTTTACACTCTCATTCTTCATGCTACATAACTGCCTTTCTATTTCTTGAAATCTTCCTTTTTCAGATGCTAAGAAGCATCATGTGACAGCCCTTGGAAAGACTGTGGTTTTCACATCCACTAGAGAAAGTTTTAGAATGGCTCCCTGAGGCCTTATGGAAAGTTAGGGGACTCAATATTTTTTTCTAAGTTAGTTAAATGCTGAGTAAGTGCACTCCAATAACATATGTTCTTTAGATTTTAAATACATTTTTATGAAACTAGATTTAATTCTTGCTTGGACCCAAATGTTTATCTTCCAGCTAATTACTAAGAGATGACTCAGTAATGGAAGAACAGAATATTTGTCTGAACAAGGATGAATGTATCACTTTTTAATGGCAAATACAGATTGGTCTCATTGTTCAGATAAACCCAAGTGCTAGAAAACATGTGGGAGGGTGTGTTTTCTCAGACTTAGAACCATGTTCTCCCTAATAGAACTTTAAATTGTGGATAAGGTTGCTCAGTCCTTAAGGCTTTCATGATGGACTTCTACTCCTTGGATCCTTCTCTCTCATACATCATTGACTTTAATGACTTAGGTAGGTTAGGGGGATTGTTTTGTTACTCTTTCTCATATGCTCCACTCTGCAATCAGAAACACTAAATAATTGTGTTGGAATGCTCACCAAAGCAATGCGAACTTTAACATTTTTAAACCTTATTTTCTCATTCATCTGTGTTATTTTAAATCTTCTATACAGGTTTTCATCAATTCAATTACTATCATTTAAGAGGAACACTTGCATATATTTTAGTAGTGTGTCTATTTCTTAGATAACTCTATATCCTTATTCTTTTGCTCAAATACAATATTATGGGAATAAATATTTATATGATATTGAATTTCCTAATATTTTATCTCTCCTATTAAACTGTATGTTTCTAGATTCAAATATTAAACGTTTCCCCTCAGTATCTTATAAATACCAATTTAAGGGATATGTAAACCCAAAGCAATGACAAAACATTTATATTCATGATACCAAATAAGCCAACTAGCATTTTCAGACTTACCGGTCCATGGCATGTGAGTAGTCCATCTTCCATCTTCTCACACTGAGAGTCACATTCAACACAGATGGAGCCATTTTCAAACTCTCGAAATTCCCTGTGAAAATATCAACTACATGAGGAGGTGTAAGCAAACAAGCCATCAACTTAACAAATGAGACATCTGCTAAGAGTCCTATTGGCAGTGTAAATTCTTGAGTTTGTTTCTCTAATGTGCCAGGAGCTACAGATGCATTTTCCTATGCATTAAGGAGGACTCTTTCCATTAAAAGAAAAGATATACGGCAGCCAGATGGTTCTCCTTGCTCTCAAATGGGTTCAACAATTGTCTCATTCTGGAAAAACCTCTCTCTTGTCAGAGAGATTCTAGCACTTTCCAAAAATAGAAAACACTCTATTTTGATGACACAGCAGAATTACTTTTACCTCTTTGAGTAAGACTATATGCTTGTTTCTATATAAAATATTGCTCTTGGTTGAAGCCTTAATTTGTAAACCACTGTAGCGTTTTAGTTGCTGAACTACATAAATGTTATCCAAACTTGTCCTTCAAATCTCAAGACTATTAAACTTACTTTTGGTTAAATTTCAAAACAGGCTTTGATATCTTATCTCCCTTTAAAACATCTGCCTGAGAGAATTAGAAAAACAATATCTTTTAATGCTAGATTTTATTTTCTTAGATTATTGATCTAATATCACAACATTCTTTTTAGTCTAAATTCTTTTTTAAGTAATTCTATATGGAATAAAATAAAATAGTTTAATATCTATAGCCTAAAACTTTATTATTCTAATCTACCATGAATATGGTTCTTTTTTGTATCATTACATTTTATTCTATATATTTATTATATGTTTTAAATACATAATTATTCCATTCAAAGTCTAATATAAATATTTTACTTTGATAATTGGGAACCAGTCATCTATACTATGTTAAAATTACATTTTTTTCACAAAAATTCAAAATGAAATATTGGGTAAGATTTAGTGTCACTTAGGAGTCATTAGCAAAGTTGATCATTAACTAAACTAGTGCATCTAATCTATTCATAATTTTTGCCTTTGTATTCTAAGCCATCTTTTGAAACCAATATCAACATGAATGGTGTCCTTATAAATTAATTAGGTGATAAGTTATAAAATATTTTCTTCCCTAAAGCCATCACTTCCTTTTTCTCATTTGAAGACATAAGGTCTTAATGAGCAATGGAAGTTCAAGGGGGTAAGTTATATATTCTGTTGTTTAAATTAATTCCCAATCTTGATTTCTATTTTATTAATTTCTAAAATTAGGACATAATTTATCGAGCTTCCTTGGGCATTTTCATACATATATGTCATTATGCTTCCTTCAAGGGGAAAGAGGTTAAGTATGGTTTCAAAATATAGAATTCAGTACTTGTGCAGTAAGATATTAATTTGTTTTAGATGAAACCTTTTATGAATTTTCTTGTATAAACTCTTAATTATAGACCAAGCCTTTTTTTTATGCTTCATTAACAGGAGAGATAGAAAGTACTTAAGTGAGGAGATCTTTAGAATAAAAGGAGAAAATGACCCAAAGGGAGGATACTTAAGCCCACAAAAATTTACAAATAATGTATAATGAAATTTTATGAGAGTTAAGTAAGCTTTCCAGTTTCAGGTAATTATCAGTTTGGGATAATACAGTCTTTGGCCATTAAAGTGTTATGGTGGCAAATGAAGAATGTAATTTGTATGCTACTAAAACATAGTCAATGTTTTATTCCCATTCCTCTACACCAATGTGCACCTCTCTCCACACACAGCTAAAGAGTAAACAATGTCATAAGAGCAATGGAGAGACCATTACCTTTCCCTCCTAATTTCCTTTACAGGGCTCCTGACTTCTTCCTGTTTCCTCAGAGATCTTCCTTGAGCCTTTGATTATTGCTGTAACTATCATTACACTTCTTCCACATCCCCTAGTGACTTAAATGTGGTTTTGCCAGTTCTCTTCACTTGGATGTGGCCTAATAAATTACAGTCTATGATACCAACATGCTAATATAATCAGTCTTCGGATTGGCCGTGAATGCTATAAAACTGAGTCTCCAAAACTGGAGTCTCAAACAACAATACTATTTGAGAATTGAACACTTGACATTTACATTACTAAGTATCCTCTACAAAAGAAGAAAACATGTTTATGTTTATGCAAGTATAATTTTTAAATATGAAATTGGCATCAAAGGTCTTTGACTGGCACTCTGATGATTTTGTGTTGATCTCAAGGATTCAGAGTGCATGCCATATAGAAAAGCTTTAGGGTGCCAAGGTTCCATTATGTCTCTTCCATTTTGATTGTTTGACAGGTTTAATCATTTTTTAAGATAAATATTTCACTCAACCATTTAATAAACTCAGATTAACCGGTTAAAGGGAAATCATGATAATGATATCCACAGCAATAACATTAATAAGAACTTATTAAGTACCTTTCACTTCATATAATCATAAAATGGGCACCATGCTATTCCCATTTTTATACAAGGACACACATACACACACACACTCACTCACACACACACACACACACACACACACACATACACACACATACATATGTGTGAGATGGTATATTTCTCCTAGTCTCATCCCCTGGGGTAACTTGAGGCAAGATCAGTAGGGCTTAGGAGTTTAAACAAGCTTGGGCAGAATATCAAGTCTTCACAGAAGGAAGAAACGAAGGAAGACTTGGAGAGAAGGAGGAAGGAAGGAAGAAGGGAGGGAAGGAAGGAAGGTGAATAAATCCAGTAAAGCAGGTGGTAGGGCAGAAGCAGGAAAGCAAAAAGGAACAATTAGGGAAATGTCCAGAGATCTACAAGGATGACACAAACTAACCATCTAAGCAACAGTGGAGAGGCTACCTTAAATGTCCTCCCCTGATAATGAGATTGATGACTGTCTTATATGCCATCCTAGAGCCTTCAGCCCGCAGCTGATGGAAGTAGAAGCAGATAGCCAAAGCTAAACACTGAACTGAACTGGAATCTAGTTGCAGAGAAGGACGACTGATGAGCAAAGGGGTCAAGACCAGGCTGAGGAAACCCAGAGAAACAGCTGACCTGAACAAGGGGGAGCTCTTGGCCCCCAGACTGATCGATGGGAAACCAGCATGTGACTGATCCAGACCCCATGAATGTGAGTGTCAGTGAGGAGGCCTCGGATATCTATGGGGCCTCTTGTAGTAGATCAGTACTTATCCGTAGCATAGGAATGGACTTTTGGGAGCCCATTTCAGCTTAGACACACAGGGGAGGGCCTAGGCCCTATTCCAAAGGCTATTACAGACTCTGAAGATCCTCCATGGAAGGCTTCACTCTCCCTGGGAAGCAGAAATGGTATGGGATAGGTAGGGTGTTAGTGGGGGTAGGGGAGGAGGAGAGTGAGCAGGAACTGGGATTGAAATGTAAAACAACCTTGTTTCTAATTTAAATAAAAAAATGGGAAAAAATGTTACTAGGCAGGTTCATTTTCTTCAAAGGCAACTATGACTAGCTACCTAGACAATACAAAAGATATCAGACAACACTGCAGATGGGTGAATGTATGAGAAAGCCTCACAGAGCAGACAAGAACTGAAAATAAACTTTATTTTTTTAAATTTTATTTCATGAGTTTTACTATAATGAAAAATACTTTAAAATTTAAAATTTTTGACATATCTTATGTAATGCTGTAAAACTAGAGGTTATTAAATGTAAAAAAGATATCTAGTGATTGGGATTCAATGAGCCACTAGTTTTTGTTGTGTTTGTTTGTTTTTGTTCTGCATTCACTAGTTTGTTGAAATGTGACCCAGAATGGAATATAAAGCTACCTATTTCTACATTTTATATTTCAGACAATATTATCACTGAAATACCTAACCAAAAAATGGTGTTCTGGAAGGGATGAAAATCAGACTAACTGTACTCTAGTGCTGGCTTGATTATTCAGTCAGCGTATGATTTTAGCTAATACTTTAGCCAGTCCTCATTGTTCATAATAAGCTGCTCATAGAGAAAATTATTTCTAGATACCCTATCTCCTAAGAAATACATGCCTGTATAATATCTTCTTACCTTAACTTGTGCTTAGTGAACTATATCCTAGTAAAATTCACTCCAATGACACCATTTCTAGGCACATGTATATTTTTCTGTGAGGTACTTTATTTAGAGTGATGGCCTTCACTAGTAATATGAAGAAACCTGAATGTAATCCCATTTGCAGCATCCATTTATTATCAAATTTATAAGCTAATTATATCTAACAGAGTTCTATGCTGAAATATTTCCAATTACTAAATTCTAATTTTAAGTTACTTCTTATTTAAATTTGTTAACTAATTTCATTCACAAAATTTTCCTGGGACCTTTTCAAGAAGAAATACATACACTGTTATTAAAATGATGAGAACAATTTTATAGTACAAACATGAAGTGCAAAACTAGTGCTATCAGTTATCATGAAATTAGTTGTCAAAATCAGGAAATTCATCAGGAACTAAATAAATGATACGAAGACCTTCAAAACTACACTTTCCAAAATTGCCAAAAGTAGTTTCATTGAGCAATATGAGAAAAAGAGACTTAGGAACATTCCTGAGAAATATATTATCACACTAATGAAGGGTAACTCTGATGCATAAAATTGTGCTGTGATAAAGTGATTTTTATGGTGTATGAAATGCCATAGCAGAGGGTAGAAACTAGGTTTTCTTGCAGGCAATGTGATGGCTGCAATACCACAGGGAATTAGAAGCACTGGTTAAAACACTGCCTTTTAGGTGGGGGCAGAGTCTATTTCAAACCCTCTTCAACTTAAATCATAGATGTAGCTTTTCTTTACTGCTCACCAGTTGTCAAAGACACAGAGACATGGTGGAAACAAGGCATACCACCTGGGTGAAGAAAAATCAGGAGCTGTGTAGTCACTCTAGGTGAAAAGTGGAAGGAAGGTGTAAGAGGAAACACTGCAGCAGATTACAAGGTATTGGGCAGGGGTTCTCAACCTGTGGCTCTTGACCCCTTTGACAAAGTTTTATCTCCAAACATATTTGCATTATGATTCGTAACTAGCAAAGTTACAGTTATGAAGTAGCACTGATAGCAATTTTGTGGATGGGCTTGCATGTTGCATACCATAACATGAGGGGTTTCCTTAAAGAGTTGCAGCTTTAAGAAGGTTGAGAACTGCTTGTTTAGGGGGGGAAGACAGTGGTAGCAATCTACCTCATAATGCAAGTTGAAAATTAAACAGTTTTGCTAACATGTAAGTTGGTAAAAATTCATTGACATTTATCTATCATCTTTAAAATATACAAGCTGGCCAATACCAGACATGATTTCAAGCAACAATTTCTTTTCCTTAAAACAACAGCATATCACTTCTCTTGCATTTCAGGTGCTCTTGAAAAATCTTGACAGACTGCCTTTAAATTATTAGCATTTTTCTACAGCTCAGATTTGTGCTTTAATTGGTAGCTCATGAGTTTGAGGTGGTATTGGACTCTTACCCATCATAGAGATTACAAGATTCTATGCAGATTTTTCCCCTGCTGAAGCGCCTACATGATAGACACTGGTCTGGTCCAGGTCCCCAACAGCCGTCACTTGAACACAGGTGATTGCACACCATCCCTTCAGCAGCTGCAAGACACACCAAAATCAACCAGGAAATAAGACAAAGGATATGTTAAAACTTAGCATCTTTTGTAAAAAAGCTGAATATCATTCTTATTAAAAGAAAATTAAATTGAAATATAATTACATTACTTTCCATTTTCCCTGTCCTCCCTCAAAACTTTTCCAAGCAATAACTTTTATCCTCTCAAATAAATCTTTTTATTATTACCTCTCTCTCTCTCTCTCTCTCTCTCTCTCTCTCTCTCTCTCTCTCTCTCTCTGTGTGTGTGTGTGTGTGTGTGTGTGTGTGTGTGTGTGTGTGTGTGTGTGTGTGTGTGTGTGTGTGTGTGTGTGTGTGTGTGTGAGAGAGAGAGAGAGAGAGAGAGAGAGAGAGAGAGAGAGAGAGAGAATATGAATGCAATGCTGAATAGTTTTAAAGGAGTTAGTTTAAGAGTTAAGTGTCAAATCACTTTGAGTGTTTACCCATTTGCCATCCACCGTTCTTCCTTCAACTTCTTCAATCCACACAGTTGCTATGTTTGTATAGCAAAGTAGCATTTTCCATAAGACTAAATAAACAAAATACTTTCATTTAATTGAACACAAAGGGAGGACAGGTGGTTGACACCAACTATCCAAAGTAAAGAGCATGACGCCTTTTCCAAGCCAAAATTTCATTTCACTAATACACCAGAAAACCTCTCCTTTAAACTCCACATGAGGGGTTTAAGAAAGAAATGGAAGAATTGTATCATTAGCAAAATTATTTTTAAATAAATGGAAGTGGGTAAGATAAAGAGAATATAGGAAGAGGGAGAAAGTATAGAAATAGCACAGGCAAATGGATCAGTAGGTAAGAATGCTTGCCAAGTCTGATGACCTGCATTCCATCTAAGAGATCTGAACTACCCAAGATATTCCATGATTACCACAGGAACCTTGGTATGTACACATATGAACATACAACACACAAATAAATAAGTTAAAATTTGAAAATTATGAATAGAAGCCTGGTGATTGTGGTGCATGACTTAAATCCCAGCACTTGGGTGGTAGAGACAGGCAGATCCCCATGAGTTCAAGACTAGCCTGGCCTACAGAACAATTGCCAGGACAGGATCCAAAGCTACACAGAGAATCCCTGTCTTGAAAAACCAAACAAAAAATTATGAATAGAAATAAGATAATATTTGCAGGGATCTTCTATTGTGTAACTCAGGTGTTAATAAAGTTAGGCTATGTATAGAAACATGTACAAAGAATATTCAGCAAACTGAAATAATTATTCATGAGAATTTGAATATATACAAATCATAAAATAAATGCAAAGATCTAAAGAAAAATTCAGAAATTAAAAATATTTTTATGGTGCGAGGAATGAAACTCATGTCCTCTTTGAGTTACACCCTCAGCCACTTTTAAAACAGGAATATTAAAAAAAATACTAATGGAATAATTTTATAACCTTCCATATTCTCACAAACACTACATTCATTTATATTTACATTCATTCTTTTCTTCAGGTTCTATTTTATGTTTAAGTTAGAATGGCCTTCATAGGCTCATAGTTTTGAATGCTTAGTCACTACAGAGTGGCACTATTGGAAAGGATTAGGAGATGTGGGCTTCTTGGAAGAAGTATGTCACTGGGGGTGAGCTTTGAGATTTCAAAAACTTTCTGCCAAGCCCAGTATCTTTGTTTTCTTTCTTCCTGTGGATCAAGATGAACTCTCAACTACTTTCCAGCACAATGTCTGCTTGTACCACCAATGCTCCCTGCCATGATGTCAAAGGACTAAACCTCTGACACTGGAAACAAGCCCCAATTAAATGCTGTCCTCTATGAGAGCTGTCATGGTCAGGGTGTCTCTTCACAGCAGTAGAAAACTGTCTAAGATAAGTGTCAATTAGATTATAAATTTATTTTAAGATCTACTACTGACTTGCGTAACAGTAGTTAGATAAAATATTTTCTACAAGTACATGTTTTATTGAATTTATTATTCTTGGGGAGAATCTGTGAACTAAAATCTCCTCAAAAAACAAGATCAAATGGGTTATTCCTACCCGAAGCTGTGCACTCTGTGGAAGAAGATGATGTTCCCCGAATAGAGGACTGGTCTTTGGTCAAAGGTATCGGTAGCTGTGCTCCCCTACTAGGACCTCCAACAATCTCTTAATACTGTATGGGCTAGGTGTTAGAAGAGGGGGCTTGGTTGTGGACCAGGCTGGTCACAAACTCACAGAGATCTGCCTGCCTCTGCCTCCCGAGTGCTGGTATTAAAGTTGTGTGCCACCACCGCCCAGCTATAAAACATTTTCTTTTTTTTTTTTTTCTAAGATTTATTTATTTATCATGTATATACTGCATGCCAGAAGAGGGCACCAGATCTCATTACAGATGGTTGTGAACCACCATGTGGTTGCTCGGAATTGAACTCAGGACCTCTGGAAGAGCAGTAAGTGTTCAAAACCCCTGAGCCATCTCTCCCGCCCTGAACACTTTCTCTTTAACATACAAAAATTTTGTTCTTGTATTAAAGGCATGTGCCACCAACGCCTGGCACAAATTATTTATTATTTAACACATACACATATATATGTATGTCAACATATATATATATATATATATATATATATATATATATATATTCACAACACGCTCAGCTAAAACCGAATAAAACAATACACCTGTCCATGGTGTATTCTACGTGGGTTCAAAGACCTGGGATTCAAGAAAAACAAAGTCAGAGTTGATTTGTTCACATCTGTGTCCAGAGAATAAGCAATAGGGTCTCAGTCTCTTCCCAATGGCAGAAGACCAGTGCTCTAGTAAAGCAGTTAAATATAGAGATGTTTCTTTCCTCCATTTTTTTTCTATTCAGGTCTTTAAAAGAACATATATTGCCCCTCTACTGTAAAGAGAACAAACTTCTCTCAGTCTATTAGTTCAAATACTAAAATCGTCCAAAAACACTCTCACAGACACAGCCTATGTAATGTTAACAAAGTATCTGGTCAATTCAATATTAACCTATACAACGATTTAGCTAATACAGGCTTATATAGAGAGACAATAATTTTATATTAAACTTCTTTTACATATTTGAATAATTAATTCTTGATACTGGTATAGGTTTATTTACAGTTCTTTGTTATATTGCTGTATTGTTGATGTCTCAAAGAAATATTATATAAATAAAATATATATATATATATTCTCTATTTTTTTTTACTTTATGTTTTTTGATTTGAAATGTATAAGTTGTATGCAGCATGTAATTGGGACCTATTTCTAATGATTTCTGCATTCTAATTATGATGAAAAACATTCATATTTAATTGATAAAATTATGTTAAAATAATTTATATTGCTCTTTTTTCTGTTTGTCTAATCTATTCCCTATTTTGTTGACATATTTTTAATTAACTAAATAGTTATAACTTCATTTGATATATAAACCTCCTGAGGTTTTGTACTTGTAGACTATAGCAATTTGAGATCTACAGCTGTATTATTGGGTTAGTAATACACTATTTTTAAAAACTTTTTATTCTGAAATAATTGTATATATGTGTAT
This sequence comes from Cricetulus griseus, assembly GCF_003668045.3. Lineage (NCBI taxonomy): Eukaryota > Metazoa > Chordata > Mammalia > Rodentia > Cricetidae > Cricetulus > Cricetulus griseus. The sequence goes on from NC_048595.1 coordinate 421,936,213, forward strand.
ATATATATATAATATGGAGAGATCCAACATTATATTTACCTAGTTTTACATAACTTTCTTGTGATAACACAGAGAAATGGGGAAATAGGCTTGATTAAAGTCAATTTAGAAATTCCTCAAATGGATGGAAGTAGAAGAAACCATTCTGAGCGAGGTAACCCAATCACAAAAAGACAAACATGATATGTACTCACTCATGTGTGGATTTTAGACATAGAGTAAAGGATTACCAGCCTACAATCCACACTGACAGAGAAGATAGTAAACAAGGAGGACCCTAAGAGAGACATATATGGTCCCCTGGAGAAGGGGGAAGGGTCACCATCCCCTGAGCAAATTGAGAGCATGGGAAGAGGGGGGAGGGAGCTACTAGAATGAGGAGGGAAGAAGAGGAAGGATGCAGAGGTCATGAGGGAGCAGAAAGGTTGAGTCAGGGGAAGAATAGAAGAAAAGATATGTGATAGGTAGGGTTTTAGTTGCAGGGGGGTGGTGGTGGTAGGGGAGGACGGAGTGAGAAGGGAATTGGGATTGGCATGTAAAACAATCATGTTTCTAATTCAAATTAAAAATTCTGAAAAGAAAAAAAAAGAAAAAAAAAAAGAAAGATGTTCCTCCCTCTAATAAGGTATAGTATTGCTACATTATCTTTATATCTTTATTTATATTTTCACGTATCTTTAAGTCAACTTTATTAATTCATTTTATTTCAGAATCATTAACCTATTCCCAACAATTTGGCCATGTAAATGGTATATAAATAAATAACAATATACCATGCGATGTTTCAAATCAAGATATTTTCTCTAATCTTTCCAAAGATTCAACTCGACTGTTGGATATATAATATTTTGTTGTTATTGCTAGTAAGATTTTTTTATTGAATGGAGTACCACTCTTAACTTTTCACAGGGAAGGATATGTGTCTCTAGTCTGTGGTTGTCTTACTTGTTTTGATAAAATACTGGCAGAAACAAAGCAATAGAAGAAACTGTTTATTGTGGCTCTCAGATCATTGTTATAGTCTATCGTGGTGGGAAAATTACATCACATTAAATCCACAGTCAAGAGGCAAGGGAAAACTGATGGCTGCTGCTGCTGAGCATCCTTAAGCATCCCTTCCCCATTTACACAGTAAAAGATCCCAGCCAGAGGCTGGTGCTGCTCACTGGGAGTCAGTCTCCTCATCTCAAAGAAAACAATCAAGAAAATCTCCCAGAGTCCTTTTCAGAGGCTTAATGCAAATACCTCTCACAGGTGTGCATGAAGCCTTTCTTCTAGAAGATTCTAGACTTTGTCAGGTTGAAAATTAACACAAACCACCACTGGACTATTATAACTACTGCTCCTGTAAACATTTTGAATAAATATTTGTGTGGCTGAAATTTTAAGTTTTTTATGAAAAAATATTTTTTATTCTATTCTGGTCCTTTTGGTCATATGGTAAGATCATTTTCAGAAGGTTTTTTTTTTTTTTTTTTAAAAAAAAAACTGTCAAAATGTTTTTCTAGAAATGTTTCACATTATATTCTCAATAGAACATCAATCAATATTCTACTTTTATGAATCTTTTCCATTCTAACATATATTGTGATATTACATTGTAGTCTAATTCAAATTTCCATAAAATAGGTAATAATACTTACCAGTTGTCAGTACATGTCTAAAATATAAATAGTATATAGCATATATCTATCTATATACTGCCTATAATCTATATAAAATATAGCTATCTTCTACTTATGCATCTACCTATCATTATCTTCTATCTACTGTCTGTCTACTCTCTATCTTCTATCATCTAGCTGTCACCATGTACCTATCTATTACTTTTTCTTATCTAATTAGAACTTTTTCTACTAATTTGCAACTTGGACTTTTACCTTTTTAGTAAGAAAGTTTGCAGAAAAAATTAAAAAAAAATACTTGGGCAGTTTCTCAGTATATAGTCCAGGCTGACTTTGAATTTATGATCTTCCTGCCTTAGCTTCCTCAGTGTTGAGACTGTGTGAGTGCCATCATATCCAGCTCCTTTTCTTTTTTTTTTTTTTAATTTATTTTCCTCACCTTAAGGAAAAAAAAAAAACACTTATTGTTGGGATTCCAGACTGGTATATTTCACAATGATCTATCAGTAAATTCCATCCCTAGTCTCCCAACTTCTCTGTCACCATTTAGGATGAGGCTTCTAATTATAACTTAGTGAGGATGGAATTAGTGAGTAGGGAATACCATTCCCTACTGCTTTGCTTGTCTGTGTCAGGTTGGGACCATTTTTGTTGTTGTTGTTGTTGCTGTTGTTGTTGTCATTGTTGTCTTCTGTAGAGCTTAGTCAGAATGTAGCCATTATTATCTAAATGGTGTCTATCATGTTAGGTGATACAACTTGTAAAGACCAAAAATACAACCATGAAATCAGTTCTTTCTACTCTAATGTTCAGAAAGTTGATATACTTGAGTTGCCTCTTTCTACACATCCTATATGAAACACATGAAAAAGAAAACTCAGGGAACTGACCTCTGTGTCAACTCTTAGATTCCACGTTCCCAAATCCATCTGAATCTTTTTTCTATTTTCAAGGTATTGTGTTGTTTAACATATGATGCCCATGGTTTGATCATGTATCAAACATGATTGAATGGTTTTCATGAATCAATGCTCTTTATTAATGAGAAGTATAATATTGTTTTCATGAATATCCATTATATGGGTATTTATTATTTTCATACTCCAATTTCTCTCTCTATAAAGCTTATATGTACTTGCTGTGGTATTAACATTTTTATCAGAATTATGAAGAAGAAAACCTCACTTATTAAGTGAAGACAATGGGAAATTTAAAGCAATGCTATATCATTGTCATGAATCATAATCTTTGTACTAATTCATTATCTTTGGGTCTTCCTATAATCACAACCAATATGTCAAATCCCTTGTGTACCACATTCTAGGCTCCTCAGGTACCTCTTGTTTTCCCTTGACTGGAAGCTGTCAAAGCCAGCAGTACATATTTAACATTGTCTATTTCATGGTAAGTCATCATGTTTTTGTTCTATTTTAGCAATCTGTATTATTTTCAGGTTTAGTACTATTTTTACTCTTGTCCATAGTTTCTCCTACTTTCAGAGGAGCCAGAACTTTACCATATGTGAAAACATAAAACTGCTGAGATTTTCTGTTGTGCTTTTCCATTATTGACCTGGATGCTTTGGCTTCATCAAGATCCCACCTCCTTTCTGTTCTCTGTTGCCTCTTTTGATTCTTTATTCATGTGCCTAATAGCACAGAAGCTTTGATTCAAGGCCACAGTGTCTCATGAAAGGAAAACAATATTAAGCAAGAATGCATAAGTCCTATTTTTATCTCATTCTTTCCAAACAACTAGGTGGAGTTGAAGACTGGAAGATTATTTTCTCTAAAGTGAAAGCAAAGCAAGTGGGCCCAAAAGGCATAAAACAAGAGGCCAGGGAAGTTACTTCTTTGAAATTCTTAAGAGAAAAAAGTTTTGATCTTCACCAAGAAGTCAACACACATCTGACCTCCAAGAGCGATTATCACCTGTGAAGCAGAAGACCCACTCCCCGGCTTGCAGTTCACAAGGCCATTGTAAGCCTCTCTAAAGAAACTGCAGCAATGTCGTTATTAGGAAACCTTTCACTTCCTCCGTGTTTTTCTCCTGAAGCCGTAAAATAGATTTTTTCTTTATCTCATCTGAATTGTACCTGTCTATTAAAAATTTGGAGAGATAATAATGTGCTTAGTATTTCGACCTTTATAGAGAATATTGAACCTGCTTCCATTAAAGTAGAGATGAATTTAAAATAATGAATTTTGCTACAGTGCTGCATGTGTGACAGTAAATGGATTAGCTCAAAAATATTGAAATTGAGCACCTGTCTATGGGCACAAAGGCAGAAAAAAATTTCTTTCAACGTAGAGCAAATGTAACTACCATGTTGGTATTATTTATCATACATTGAAGCATGAATTTTACTTAGAAGGGATTTAGACAGGTAGCATTAATCTTTTTTTAATGCTGAAAAGTTTATTTAATATAGAGAAGTTAAGCTTTTCTGATAAGACAGACATAGGTTCAGCTCTTTATTGCCTCATGAGCCATGTTGCCATGGGCAATTACTTTCCTGCTATAGCTTTGTAAAATGAGTCATATCTCCCTTTCAGGATTAAGGTGAATATGATCATAACATTAGTATGGTATTTAATACACAGCTGGAACTTTTAAATAAATAATCAAGCAATTAACTGGTGAGAAAATTTTAAAAATGGAAATTTATTCATGTACTTACTTCTAAAAGTAGAATCTCTTAGATTCTCTTAGAATCTCTTAGAATCTCTTTCCATCTTGGACACTGCAAATACATATCTGTTAACTCACAGGAAGTCTGGCTACTTGTGTGTATTGACAGTGGATCAATAATCATGTCTGTATACTCATAATTTTGAGACAACCAATATGATAGTATAGAATAAGGTGGTGATGGAGTTTATTTAGCATTATCCTTACTACTGAAAAGATGGCATTTGAAAGTGACCAGAAGGAGCCACATGTCTGCCAAGATGCTTAAGATAATGCAAAAATTAAAGCAAAAGTGTCTGTGGGCAATTATATAATACAGCTTCATCAAAGAGATTCCAAGGAAGGACCTACATTAATGCTTTCAAACACTAGGTTGGACAAAGGCAACAGTTCCTGGTAAGCTCTTGAAGTAGATGAGACTGGGTTACATACATCATCTGATTCACCATTGTCAGATATCTTGATAGGCTGAATAAGCTGTGTAAAATGTGTAGCATTTTTTTAACAAGAGAAAACAAAAACAGCACAGAACAACAGCAACAAAACCCATCTGATTCACTTATAAACTCATAATTCCAATTATATCAATGGGACCAACTTGAGAGAATGTTTTGAAAGGTGGTGAAAGGGGGATAGTGATGATAATTTAGAAGAACCAATCAAAGCATATGAAGCTTTATCCATGATACAAACGCTGCGGGATAGCAGGCACAACTCTCATGTCTGAGGCCTTTTTTAGCTCATCCTCATTAGGATCATCCTTTTTCTTTCATAAAGATTGAGACAGGTCTAAGAATAAGAATAAGAATAAGAATAAGAAGAAGAAGAAGAAGAAGAAGAAGAAGAAGAAGAAGAAGAAGAAGAAGAAGAAGAAGAAGAAGAAGAAGAAGAAAACAGGCAGCCTCAAGCAAATGTAAGTATAAAGTCCTGAGGGTTGAGTCTGAATCCCTGGTTCAGCAGAACCTAAGACACTGAGTTGTCTAAAACAACATAAATATAGTCTCTTGTAGTTCTGGATGTCAAATGTTAAAATTGAGTCTCAGTCAAGGCAACACAAAGACTAATAACTTCTGGAGGCTCCATGAGTTCAGGTTTACTCAACTCTTTCCGTCACATAGGCTCCTTTGACATCTGATGGATTGCAGTGACATAAAATTACAGTATCTGCTTCTATGGTCACACCGCCTTTTCCTTTACTGTAGTCAGTTCTACCTCTGACAATGAATGCCACATGCGATTGTACTTCTGCCTCATCTGGATAACGGAGTGCAATGGTTACATCTATAAATCTACACCATCTATGGGCCCCTCAGTCTTTTAAGCTAACATTCAAAGGTTGTGGATTACACGTGTCTATTACTGGGGGCATTATTTCCTCCACAGCAGATACCAAGTTTACTGTAGTAAGTCTGTGAATAAGAAAGTTTAAATAAATATCAAGGAGGAGGATCATATTATATTTACATGATAGTAAGTGTCGAAAATATTAAACGAGTGCTCCATGAACTAACTAGGAAAATAGGATTGCCACAATATGCCGAGGAACCATACTGGGTAGGTGAAATAGATATTATTCATAGCCTGTTCTGTTTCAAGACTCTTAGTAACTCTGATCTGTCACCTTGGTATAACCTGCGCATGAAATTCTAAAGGAGGAGTTGAGAAGAATGAGATGCGGCCGAAATTAGATGTTAGAAAGTCTTCCAATATTGCTTGTATATTGGGTACATTATAAAGTACCACTCAGAAAAAAATTAAACTGTAGAAACTTAAATAAATACTGAAACTAGAAAATGAATAAAAGTTAGTAACATAATATACACCATTTATGTTCTACAATTACTCAATAAGTAAACTATCATTATCCTTTTTACTGGATGGGTTGTTTTTAAATAATTACAAAATAAATATACCATTTAAAGATTTTTCTTTCTCTCCATTTTTACTTAAATTAGAAACAAGATTATTTTACATGTCAATCCCAGTTCCCTCTGCCTCCCCTCCTCCCCTGCCCCCCAACTAACACTGCTGTTTTATATTGTTTTCTAAAATTGTCCTGAAATGTGTTTTAAGTTATACAACTGCAAATTTTCCTATTCTGAGAAATTTTGAGGGAATAAACATCCACAAAAGGAAATTAATTGTTCAGTCCATTTGGTTTTATGTATATTTCTTTTAACTATTTTAGTATTTAAGAATTCCATACCTGAATATAATAGTTTTATAAATTTCTTTCCTATTCCATCTACTCCAACTCCTCCAGTGCTCTCTCACTATATCTTAGTTTAATGGTTTCTCATGTAATATTGTGATGTGTGTGCACCTGTGTGTACATATATGTATATAACCTTATGAGTCCATTTAGTATTGCTCCTATGTATAGGTATATGGGTCTAGGGATGATCCCTTAAGATCGGGTAGCCTAACTTTGTCTCTTACATAAAGATAATGGATTCTTCCCTTTTCATCATCCATTAATTGCCCACAGCTCTTCATCTCTAGGTTGAGCCCTTGTGAGTGTCTCCCTTCTATACTACGATGTCAACTGTCATCACACAGTGCTTATTAAGGTGACCATATTTTTAAAATGGTCACACCTCTCTTTTACATTCACTTCTAACTATCACATAGTATGGAAAGTAATAGAGGATGAGACAAAGTAGAGTTTCCCATAGACACTTGTCTCATTATGGTGTGGTATATACTAAGAATGTAGAATTAGGGGCCACACAACAGAAAGGTTTATGTTAATTTCCAAGAGATTTACTTATGAAACATCACCACCTACATGGTTTAAAATGACAGAAAAGTTTTTTTTTTGTAAATTTCCAAGTCAGAAATATGCAAAACCAAGGCCTCGGGTCTTTCTTTCTTTCTTTCTTCCTTCCTTCCTTCCTTCCTTCCTTCCTTCCTTCCTTCCTTCCTTCCTTCCTTCCTCCCTCCCCCCTCCCTCCCTGTACAGCAGATCAGGACTCTGACCTCACTTCCTGTGGTACCATCCATGCTGTGCTTTTATTAACTCATGATTGTATTACTCCAATTATGTTTACTCTAACCTGTCACATGGTGTTTCCTCTGTAACATTTCTTCTAAGGATACTAGTCAGTGGATTAATGTTTTATCCTACCTGTATAACTTCATTTGGCATATATTTAGATCATATCTTCAATTATTTGAAGTCAGATTTCCAGATACAATTGGTCAGGATTTTCCCATGTCTTTTGGGGAGGGGCGGGGGGGGGAGGCAAGTGTGGAGTACAAGGGGCAACACATAGCACAGAGATACACAGGAGAGGCTCAGGCACCTGCATTTTAATACTATAGTCACTCATCTAGAGGCGAGTCAGGCTACAGTACTGTCATATGAAATGAAAGCCGAAACCTGCTGTGATGCTGGCTTTTATCACTGAGACGTTCTTGATGCCTTTAGACATTTTAGGTTAAAAATTAGAAGAGATCTCATTTTTGAAACTAATCAGCAACAGTAACCTCTAATTATTTTTGAAAAGAACATAGAGAGCATTTGAGGCATTGCTAGCAATTAGACATTGTGCTGTTTCAAATAAAATAAGGAAAGAATTACAAACAGCACTGTACTGATGTTTACTTGGGTAATTTAGGAAGGGAGACCTTAGAAGTATAATTAAGAGTTTCTATCTTCTGATTACTTCAAAGGGTGTTGTTTGTACTGCATCCTGATTTATGCATCTTATGGTTCACATCGAGCCTGGTTTAATGAAAAGTACAGTAGTGTTCATTAATTTCTGAGTGAACATAGGTGATCTGGTGCCAGGAACAGTTCCTCTATCCGGTTAGGCAGCATGTAGTTTGTAAATGTTCTGGACTGAGATGGTGTGCCTAGGGTAGGAGTATTCAAACTAAAGATGGCAATGTAGGACTGTTAGCATGGTAGAGAATCTCCTTTCTTAGCAGGAATATCTAAAATTATAATTTTAAATTCTGATTAACCATAAATTATAACCAAAGTTTATGATCTGGAGCATACAAAAATTTAGAGTAAGAATGACCCTAATAACAAGTGCATGAGATTTTTATAGGAAACCAATTTCTTGTGATAGTTTAGAAAGTAAAATATTTATCTATGGTTGCTACTGTCATGGTTACCAATACAAAGAGAAGAGTACATGAAGAAAATTTTGCTTTTGACCCTGTCTCTGTCATATGCTTTCCATTTTACTCACAAACTCCTTCTGAATTACATACAGAACACTCAGTGAGTCACTGAAAAATTGGATCATATGGCCATTCAAGGAGTAGTGATTAGCAAGTAATTAAAGTTTTGCAATTTCTGTTGGTAGCTGCATGCTCAGTGAGGTAGAGTTCCTATGACCAGATGATGGGAATGCAAAGACATAGAAAAATATAAAATTGCATAAAGCCACCTCTTTCTATCTGTGGATCTGTGGCTTATGTATCTACAGATGTAACCAACCTCAGATCAAAAGACAAACAACGGCATTTTCACTTCTACAGGTATAGATATGCACTTATTATTATCCCCTATATACAACACTATAGCAGTTATTTGCACAGTGATTACAATGAATTACTTGTAAGTATCCTAGAAATAATTTAAAGCATAGTGAAGGGTATGCATAGGTTTTATAAAAGTATCCTGCCATTTTATACAAAAGAGAATCCATGACGACAGATTTTAGAGCTATGATGAACTTCTGGAACTGACCTCAATGGACAGCAAGTGATGCCTCCATTTCTTTAGTATTTTGGTAAAATACAAAACCAAAAAGCATTCACTATCACTACACACTTTTCTCCTGAATCATTAACCAAGCTTTATATATTGTGGTTTTTTTTTTTAAGTATTTTGCCTGTCACTTATCACAATGCCAACCTACCCCATGTCCCCATCTCCAATAGGTCACACATGTCTCCCCTCCAAATGTCCATCCCCCTTACTCCACACACATTACTTTATCCCAGCCCTTAGCTCCAGCAGGTGTACCCTGGGAACCCAAGGCCACTCTAGTCAAGGAATCAGGTAGCCTGACTGTAGATCATCAAATCTCATTCAGTTTCTTCAAAACCAACTCCCCAGTCTCATACCAAACTCTGTAACAGACTACCTGTTGTAGACTCTCCTCACTCTCTGATCCCATTCCCAGGGGACCAAGTAGATCCTAGTAAAATCCTGCTTTACTTGTCCTGTGGATCCTCCAGCCCCTTCCAGCTCATTCCCCTTCCTAATAACAAAGGAACACATTTTACCTTGAATCCCTGTTAACAATAACTATCAGGATCTTAAATGAATTTCCTACCAGACAATATACAGCCACCATACTCTCCTAAGAACTAGAAAGGGCCATAGAAGTTCAGGAACAAAACACCAACTCAACAAATCCAAGACCAAATATCAACACCTAGAATTTTAAAATTTCCAAACCCAGATGCTTACATGCCAACATAAAAACATAACCAGTAATAGTCAGGACAAAATATTTCCACTAGAGATCAGCAACCTTATCACAATAGACCTTGAATATTTTATGATAGCTGAGGTACAAGACAGACTTCAAAAAAAGGACATAGACTTCAAAATAGCCTTTATTAATAGGATAGCAGTCCTCAAAAGGAAGTAAACAAATCCCTTAAAGAAATCCAGGAAAACACAAACAGTGGAAGGAAATGAATAAAAGAGCTCAAGAACTGAAAATGGAAATAGAATCAATACAGAAAACCAAACTGAGGAAAATATAAAAATAAAAAATTAGGAAGTTTAACAGGAAACTCAGAGACAAGTCTCACAAACAGAATACAAGGGACATAAAGTATACTCTCAGGCTTCAAAGACTTAAGAGAAGAAATGTAAACCTCAGTCAAAGCAAAAGTAAATCTAAAAAATTCCTCATATAAAACAGTTAGGAAATCTGGGACACCAAGAGAATATAAGAATATAATAGGATAAAAGGAGTAAAATAGGGATATAAGAAGTAAAACAAACCCGTGACAAAGGTTCAGAAAGTATTTTTACCAAAATAATAGAAGAAAATTTCCTTAACCTAAAAAAAAGGGGGGTGGTGCCTACCAAGGAACATGAAACATTCAGAACACCAAATAGACTAGATTAGAAAATAAATCCCCTGAGCACATAATAATCAAACCACTAAACACACAGAATGGAGAAAGAATATTAAAAACTACAGGGGAAAAAGATCAAGTTAACATTTAAAGGCAGACATACAATAACATTTGACTTCTCAATGGAAACTTTGAAAGACAGATGGAACTGGACAGATGTTATGCAGACTCTAAGAGACAACAGATGCTAGCACAGACTACCTAACCAGACAAAATTTTTAATCACAATAGATGGGGAAAATAAGATACCCCATGATAAAACCCAAATTAAGTAATATCTGTCTGCTAATCTAGCCATTCGGAAAGTGCTAGGAAGAAAAGTTACATAAAGAGGTTAACTAAAACCAAGAAAATACAGGAAATACAAATTCCAGACAAGCAAATACAAAGAGACAAAACACACGTAGGACTACTACTAACAACAATAACATAACCACTACACCACAATAATTGAGACAGAGACTCAACTGGACATCTATCTCATGTCTCCAAGTAAAGCTTCCAGTACTTTTCCAGGACCAGGAAGGAGTTACATCTAATCGAGTTTTTGGACAAAGGCTAATCCCCCAGAAACCCTAGCTGTTGCTAAGACATCGAGGCCTTATTGCTGAAGACAAGACAAAGAATTCACGGAATATGGAGAACTTGAGCTGGTGCCTAAACAGAACACCTCTCCACTGTGCTTAGGTATTCCACATGATACCAAAGGAAAAAAGTAAACACCGAACCAGCCACAGATCCTCTATCTATTAATAGTGTTCTGCCTTCAGGAACCAGGAAATCCTGTAGAAGGGAAGGCAGGAAGAGTGTAAGAGCCAGAGGAGACGAAGACACCGTGAAAACAAGGCTCTCTAGATCAACGGGATCAACAAACATATAAGCATGCAGAGACCGAACCAGCATGTGAAGGACCTGCACATGTCTTTCCCAGTTTAGGACCTAGACCTGAGAGGAGAAGTGGACACATGCTCCCAACCCTATCTTGGAATCTACCTACAACTGGTAATCGCTTGCAATTGAAACCTTAGTTTCCTCCAAGGATGCCTCACTAGGGAAGCAAGCTACTCTTAAGGAAAGGCAGAAGCCCCAGCAGTGATGGCCAACTGACATGAACTCAAAGGCTTCTTTGGAGTTTCATTGTCTCATAATGTCATATTAGAGCTCTTTTCCTAATCCTAATGTGTTAGTTTTTTTTTTTAACCTGTCTTCTCATCTTATAATATATTCCTGTAGAAGTCTGTTGTTTTCTAATCATAGACAAAAAGATGGTGGATTCGGGATAAGAGGGGAGGTGGGGGAGAGATTACAGTGAAGACATTTGTGAACCAGACTTAGAAAAATAGGAACTCCAGTGGCTAGAAAAAGCCAGCCTCTTAACTTGATAAAAATAACAAAAGTTTATCAAATAAGAAAATTTAAAAAAATCATCAGAAAAATAAAGTTTTTTTTTAAAAATGTATTTAAAACAATACATTTTAAAACAGAAAACAAGTGTATTAAAATTTCAGAGAGCTCTTTCAGAACTAAAAGCAAAGAATATCAAACAGCAATCTGAATACAGAAAAAAAGGGCATGAATAAAATGACATAAATTGTAAGAGAAAGGTATGTGGTCAATGAGCTCCAAATGTGAATCTGTGTCAATCCCCATCATGTGCATTGACAAGATTTCTTTTTCTTCTTAGTGATCACTGATGTTTAAAACCATGGATATCCATCACTATAAGAAGCAGCTAAGTGTGCCTATCACACAATATTTAGTAGAGGGAATTTTTAGGACAATAGAGGAGTATATAAGTCACTATTTTTATATCTTATCTAACACAAAAATTATACTTGTGTCTAGGTTAAGGAAATAATTCCATGATTTAAACTGCTTTATGACCTAGAATAAGTATTATGTTAGCAATAATATTAGTACAAAAGTGAAAAAATAATCTTATATGACAATGCTTCAGCTCTTAAAAAGAATAAGACAGACATTCATAAACCAGCAACCATCACAGCATATTCTAATAATATATTAAGTCAAAACGGGTGATAGAACAGTATTTAAGTATAGAGAGTATGATCCCATTAAATATTAAGAGACATCAACAGCTATGTATATAAAAACTATACATGTACTAAGCTGGCTAGTTTTATATCAGCACAACACAAGCAATTGTCATCTGAGAGGCGGGAACCTCAATTAAGATAATGCCTTCAGAAAACAGGGCTGTAAGCAAACAAGCCAGTGGAGCATTGTTTTTTTTAAATTACTTATTGATGTGTAATGAGTCAGTCTATTGTGAGTGGTGCCACTCCTGTGATGGTGGACTTGGGTTCTACAGGAAAGTTGGCTGAGCAAGCTATGAGGAACAAACCAATAAGCCACCCTCCTTGGTGACTTCTGCATCAGCTCTTGGCTACAGATTCCTGCCCTATTGGAATTCCTGCTTTGGCTTTCCTAAAATGACCGTAATCCAGTATATGTAATCCAAATAAACACTTTCCTCCCAAAGTTGTTTTTGGCCCTGGTACTTTATCACAGAAATAGAAACCCCAATGAATACAGGCACACACACACACACACACACACACACACAAAAAAAAAAAAAAAAAAAAAAAAAAAAAAAAAAAAAAAAAAAAAAAAACACATTATCGATGTTTCAGTGCTTTGCATATTTAATAATAAAAGTTGTAATTTGGAAAGGCTGTTTCCATATTGAAAAATCAATGATGGAATTTTTTCTAATTATATTTAACTACATTTGTATAATGGTTTCTAGGAAATGAAACTTGCAAGCTCAAATATAACCTGGGTTCTGAAGAGTTGGTATAAAATCTCTGTACAGTTTGTATGTAAGAATGCCTTCTTGTCTTTTCAGAAACTTCAAAAGACTTCTGAAAAGTTCACTAGAACTTCTCCCACATAGGATTGTCATCCAGTGACTAGCATCACCACATGGGAGGAGGAGGCAGGAAGTGATACAGTCTTTCATGTGCTGCAGTTAGTTCTCAATCTCAATCTCTTCAATCCTCTTGCCTGCTTTGAATTTTTTGACTTAAAAAGGGAAGTTTGCTCAAGCCACTGTCACCCTTTTTGGATGAGGTGAAGTCTTTGTTTCTTGTCAATATTTCTAAGAAATCATTCTGAACTCCAAATCATGTTTAAAATGTTGCCTTTTAATAAAATAAATGTTGCCTTAAATAAAAATAAATAAATTTTTATTTAAATGAAAAAGAATCTTATTTTCCATACCAATCCCAGTTCCTTCTCCCTCCTGTCCTCCCCTCCCCCCACTGACACCCTCTCCCATAGACAGTCATCCCGGATTGAGATCAGCGCATTCATGGCGACTGTATAGGAATGGTAGGTATGTAGAGTTCTAGAAACATGTATTGTATGCTTGCCTCTGAATATGTGTTGAAAGTTCATATGAATATAGATATACAAGCTGTTCCTGTCTATACTTAAGTGTTGTAGCAAATATGTGTGTACACACACACACACACACACACACACACACACACACACACACATACACACACACGTATGTATATATGTTCCCGTATATGTTCTGTACAAATACAAAGAATGGATATCTAAAAATACAGTTCCTTTAAAAGGAGGAAAATGTTTGGACTTCTCATTTGCAGAAAGTAATGTGGATAATGGGGTCTAGTCACAGCGCTCCCCTACTGCAGACTCACTGTGACCCCCAGCAGAATCAGTTCTGAGATCACATCACAGGACTACCAGATTTCAGGACAAATGTATACATGTGGTCTGAGATTATAGTCTAAATTTTGATAAATAGATTTCATACAATAAAGTACTTATTTAAATCTGTTAAGAGATAAAAATGTTAATTTAGTAGTATAATACAACAAAATTGTTTCTTCTAACTGCTTCATTTCTTCCCCAAACTAAAAATTCAAATATAAGTGTACAGCAGAAATACACGTATAGTTTAAAAATAGCTGAACTTAGTCTAATACTGAAATTTGCACAATACTAAAAATTTGAAAACTTAGATGTTCAGTCCATTATCACTGTAATTCATGATATGCTTCCCTTAGCATGCTACAAAAATTTGTAAGTCTGAGAAGAATAGAAAACCAGTGCATGGTTTACCTCAAAACTCTGCTATATTCCATACTTATTTTTCCTGTATCCTCCTTCCCATTTGCTTGTATATGTCCAGGTAAAAAAATGATATAAAACATGAATGATTTCAGAAAGTTCAAATGCACAAAAGAACAGGTTGTCTCTAGTACTTTCACATATAATGTCCTCTATGTAATGACCAAGCAATTATAATTAAATGGTAGTAAACAATTTTATTTTAAATGAATAAAACAAAAGAGATAGACTATGGCTATAAATTAGATACATATTTATAAGTTTGTATTAAGGATTCTATTTTAATGCCATTTATCTTATACTGTGTGGCATGGCGGCACAAACAGAAAAATGTAAAGAAAGACGTTTCTGATCAGACAGAAAGCAAAAACACAGTTACATCTCAAGAATCAACAGTGCACAAAGACAGTGATCCAGGGTGCAGAAAAGTGAGGGTTCATGTAATGTAACCATGAATAGGTTGACAGATTAGTAGATCTATTTCCTGATTGTATGTGGCAACACAGAATATACAAGCATGGGAGTCCACCTAAAGCCAGAGCTGCTCTTGCTGTAAATCTCCCCTTTTTCTATAAAATATATATTATTTTTTTTTAGGAAAAAAAAGCACCCAAAGATTAAATGGATTTCTCACAAATTTCATTCTATGAAAGTTGCTAACCTAAGATGTTTTAGCCTATGGCTTAAACAAGATGGAGTTACCAACTACTTAATTCAGTAAATGTAAATTTCATTGGCCTCCTAAGACTGTAATTTTAAAACATCCTCTACTTACTCATCATTTGTTCTAATAAACAAACTAATTTTAGTTAATTTTAATAAATATAAATGTTTATAGATATTTATATTTGTTTAGAATATTTGTTTATGACTGGGGCATGTTTGTTTTAGATGGAAATTATGTAGAAATCTGCCTAGGGATTTTGAGAGCCCATCCCTTGTGAAGGGATGCTTTCTTGACCTGGACACATGGGGAAGGGCCTAGGCCTGGCCCAGGATGATGTGGTAGACTTTGGGGAGCCCCTTTTGAGGGCCTTACCCTGCCTGGGGAGTGAAGGGGGGATGGCTAGGGGCAGGTGGGATGTTGGGGGGAGGGGATGGAGAGGGAGAAGGGATTGACATCTGAAGCAAGCTTGTTCCTAATTTGAACTAATAAAATAAAATAAAATAAAATGTTTCCTTTGTGCAGCAATGAAATGAAGGAATGGAGCAAAAGTATATTGAAAATCAGAAAAGTATATCTCTATATAAGTGCATTTATAAAATGAATTTTCTTCTAAAACAGCAAACTTCTAGACAGCATTTCCCCACATCTCACAACACAATCCAGGTTACCCAGCCCTCCCCAAATGTTATAGCGGGATCCATGGAATTACATGGCATGCTCATTAAGTTTTTCAGTGCCAAGCTTCTATTAGATCTATAGAATCTAAATCTCCAGATGCGGTTTCCAGATATTGGCCAGGATGTGGAAACAGACAATAGGCAATAATCACCACTGTCTCTCCATTATTGGGTTAAAGGACAATGAATCTGGTGTTATTTTCAACTATTCGGAAGTTGCTGTTTAAGTTCCGGGCAGTGTACTTACTACAGTTGTCAGCTCTTCTGTTATCTCGGATCACTATTCTCTGGTTAATGGTGCTAAAGAGCGTTGTCCAGTTAATGGTATGATAATAACACAGGTTGCTGTTGTCAGTAATGTAGATGTTGCCCGCACTGATTTCCTTCAGAGACTGGAATTGCAGGGAAGTGATGCCTTGTTGTTTGAGGATAAGCAGTGATAGACCACTAAAAAGGAGAGAGGGGGAATGGGCTAATGAATAATTCATGAAATATACTGTAAAGTTCTATAAGGACATAGCATCTCATAACAAAAATAAAACTAATGGAGCATAAACAGAGAATGAATGGCCAATTCTGTGCTCAGATACACACTTAAATAATCATTTAACTCCCCAACTGCCAATGCTCATTTCTTATAATTATGAACACTGACAATATGTATATTTACCACTGAAATACGGACTTACTGCCTTATCTTGTCAGCCTAAATTTTGTGTTCCTCAACAATGAAATTCTATACTAAGAATAAATATTTATAGAATAAATACAAATATAAATAAGTTTTTATAGTTACACTGTAGAATGTTAATTCTACTATAACTATGTAAAAATAGAAATGATTTCATAGGGTAAATATTACAGAAAAAACATTGTAGCCTTTTAGATTTTGCTTATGAATTTCAGAAACCAAAAAATTATATCTGTTGAAAAAATGTATAAAAAAGTTTAGAAATAAAAAGTGTGATAAAAATCAAATTTTAAAATAAAAAATACCGAGGAAATTTAGATAGTTGGAAAAGAGTCTGAAACTTAATATACTCAAGACAAAAGAATGATCTACAAAAACTCCTGTTACAACATAGTCAACATTTAGTGTTCTCTACTTTCATAGTCTATTGCGTTTAAATTATACTTTCCACATCCCTGTATTTCAATCAACTAAGTGGTATTGATCTTACTTTGGCAGATACAAGTTCTAGTTTCACTAATAATTTTAAACACACTTAGCTTTAATATTTAGAACTGTTCTTAACAACAAAAACAAACAATGTTAAATCACAAAAATGGAGTCGTATTTATTCTGTTTTTTTTCCCTTCCTTCCTAAACAGCTGAGTAGTTGGCTACCATATAATTGTAATTCCTGGAGGGATGAATACTTTATTCAATGGATAATAAAACTTGTTTCATGTAGCACTTGAATAAATTTAAGTCCTAAGTATCCTTTTTATTATGTTCTTTTTAAACACTTTCTGTGATGTTTATGGGTTTCATTGTGGCATCTTCTTAAATACGTAGTGTTCTTTTACATTTCCTCAGAAATGTAAAAGAAACATAGAAAACATTATTTTCTATGTTTCCTCCACACTCACTTACTTGTCTACCTCTTCTTTTCAAATAGTCCCTATTGTAGTCATATATGTCTATTTATTTTTCTATCTATATCGATCAATAAATCGATCATCTATCTATCTCTATATCTATCTATCATCTATCTTTCTATTCTGTATTGAAGAAAATACAACGTTTGCCTTTTGGGGTACATTTTATTTTCTTTTGCATAATCCTCAGTATCATGCATTTCCTGTATATGACAAAAATGGTTATTCTTTCATATGGTAGGATTCTACGTCAGTGTATGTGAGGGGGTGGGTTTATAAAACTTTTGTTATTTCATAAATGAGTATCATATTTGCATAATCTCCACTCCAAACTTTACACATTTAATTCCTTGATACCATATCAACTTAATTCTTTTTATTTAAATATTATTTTAATGCATATATGCATATATATTCTTCCTAGTCCATTTAGTGTTGCTCACATATATATGTGTTTATAGTTGAACACATGGGATTTGATAACCTATTAGTGGCTCAACTCTTGCGAACAGTGATTTTCCCTCTCTCAGCAGCCATTGATTTTCCATGGTTGGGGAATAGATTTATTCTATCCACATTGGGATTTCCTACAATATCGTCTTCATATACATTTTATGTAGCCATCCACTATTGACAGGGCAAGCCATTCCCCAACTTGGTTATTGTACACAGTGCTTCAATAAATATAGATGTAAAGGCATCTCTGCTTAACAGTAACATTAGGGATATACTTAAGAAGTGTATTACCTGATTTTACAGTGCTAGTGTTTTGATGGTAGAGGAACCTAACAATGATTTCTCTTGTTGGTATACTAGTTTACATTTCCACTATCAATGTGGAATTCCGTTCTCCTCCATATTTGTTATCATTTAATACCTTTTATTTTCTCAGTGACATGACTGGAGTGATGGCACTAACTTCCATTTTTTCCCAATTGCATAAGGATGTTGAACATTTTTTTCAAGTATGCATTGATCATTTGTACTGCTTCTCAAAACTTAGAGCTATATCTGTTTTTTGTCTAAATAGTAAACTTTAACTGATACAATTTAAAACAAAACTTTTTAAAAATTACAGACTCATTAAAGGCTCATTTTGTCATAAATATAAGATATTGACATTAATATTTGCTAACAATATCCTTCTGACCTTTCCATTTATTACTCAATACTATAGAGAGTGGACCTACCCCAGTAACATCAACACAAGATGTAAGGCACAAAAATGGCATTACAGATACAGCTCTACCCTCCAGGTACAATATTCAATTCCCAAGCACCCAACACATTTACGAGCCTTGTAAGTATATACTTTAGTATATTAAAACCTGAAAATAAGGTACAGTTCTACAGGTCATATCACAGACTTCATACCTAAAAAATATTAATATCAGCACCAGCAAAAAGTCCTTAAAAATCAACTATGAATTCTGTGTGTTTCACATCACAACTGGAATTACTTCAGGAGTCCAATCTTTGGAATTAATCAGTAGATCAGTAAGGTGGATGTTTTTAACACTGAAGAACTTGTGATATCCCTCCTTGTATTTATGCAGCTTACAGCACTGAACACATTCACCCACCTGTAGAGGACTCGCCCTCCAATGGTGACAAGGTTGGAGAAAACACTGAAATCTGTCATGTTTGGAGGCCAGGATTGTATGTTCAGGAAACCTGTGAGGGGTTAGGAAAGTGAAGTAATACATGATATTACATTCCAATGAGAGTGCTAATTATTGTCCAAAGATGATGAAAATATATTGAGAGGTGGGTGAGAAGTAAGCAAAAGATAATGAAAACAACTGTCAAAACATCCATCATATACTTATTCTTTTATAATTAAGTATAATTTTATGAGTTTCTGGAGTAAATAATAAATAAATGGTTGATGTCAAAGCATGTGTTGTAGAATCCATGTTTCTAAGACTCAGGGAGTCATAAATGTGTGTGTGTCAAACATTGAAATAATAAAATTTACTGTGGTAGATACATACACAGAGAATTGTTATCCAATTAAGGAGAAAAATACAGTTCTATTTCTGCAAATTCCTTTACCATTTATCTACATACTATCATATCTGTTGTAGAATATTAGTTTAAGGTATGTTACTTCTATTAATGCTCTGGAACATTTGTTTAATGATGTAAAGATGTGTTGCTTTTGTTTATGCTGCATTTGTTTAAGTCTATGAAGCTATGATTTTTGACTGTCTAAAAAACTGATGGTCTATTAAAGAGTTGACTGGCCAATAGCAACACAGAAGAAAGAATAGGGAAGGAGGGGAGGAGAAAATGAGGGATCAGGAAGGTTAAGTTGGGGGAAAACAGAGTAGAGAAAGTAAGAGACACCTTAATACAGGGAACTGTGGTGGACTTAAAAAGAAACTTGGCACTATGGAAATTTCCAGGAATCCACTAGGATGACCCCAATTAAGAATCTAAGCAATAGTGGACAGACTACTTTAAATGCTTTTCCCCTGTAATGAGATTGATGACTACATTAAATGCCATCAGAGAGCCTACACCCAGTAGCTGATGGAAGCAGAAGCAGAGATTCACAGATAAACACTGAGCTGAACTCCTGGAATCTAGTTGTAGAGAAGGAGGAGTGATGAGCAAAGTGGTTAAAACCATACAGGGGAAACCCACAGAAACAGCTGACCTGAGCAAGTGGGAGTTCATGAACTCCAGACTGACAGCTGGGGAGCCTTCATAAGACTGAACCACACTCCCTGAAAGTGGGTTTCAGTTGAGGGGGGCTTGGGCAGTCTATGGGGCCTCTGGCAGTGTAACCAGTATTTATCCCTAGTGCATGAATGGACTTTGGGAGTACATTCCCTATGGAAGGATTCTCTCTCAGTCTAGATACAAGGGGGAGGGCCTAGGTCCTGCCCCAAATGTGACAGACTTTGATGATTCCCCCATAGGAGGCCTCATCCTCCCTGAGTAGTGTTTGGGGGATTGGGATAGGAAATGGTGGGGGGAATGGGAGGGCGCGAGGGAGAGGCAGCTGGGATTGGTATGTAAAATTAGATTGTTTTAATTTAAATAAAAATTAATTAATAAAATAGAGGCAAAGAGTAAGAGCAAAGAAACAACAGCAACAACACATATCTGTATTTATTTAGAAATCTAAGCTATTTGTGTTTAGCCCTAACCTATCACATCAGGTTTTATTTTCTGTGATTTCAACTTCAAGTTTGATTCATATTTATGAACACATAAGAGTTATTAAATAGATTTTAAAATAGTGAATGCTCAAAAAATACCATCCCAAATGAGTGCTATATATTCTCTGTGTTAAACTGCAATTCTTATGAGAAAATAAACTGCAAAACAAGTATTGAAGCATCATAGATCTTTTCGAATTTGTAAACACGCTATTAACAATATTCAAAGTTTATGTAATTCTACAGGTTTCAAAATACAAAAGCTAATGAGTGTTCACAATCATGTAAGATTTTACAAAATAGAACTTCTCTGGAAAATTTATTATCTATCATAAATATTATATAATTATTTCATGAAAAATGGTCACATAACTTGTGGCAAGATATATATACATGCATGCATGCATACATACATACATACATACATACATACATACATACATACATATTTAAGTACCTGTTATTTCTCTGACTGTCCGGAAGACATTCAGCTTCTCTGGGTCTATGGCTTCAATTGCATTGTAAGGGTCCCTAGAAAATCAAGAAGAGATGCAGACTAATTTAAACTGATTATTTTAGAAGAGGAAATATTTTGCTCCCATCTAAGTAATATATATTATTTAAGAATTTAACAAATTTCTCAGTATGAAACATATACATTTTGAATATTTCTGAAGTACTCTTTCCTTATGAAAAATGCTTTGAAATTCAGTGTGTGATATATTCCAAGGTTGTCACTTAAAAACAGCTAACAGATTATTTTCAGTTTTCATCTTCCAAAAATATTTTAGGTAAATATTGGACATTCAAAACAATTCTGTACTTAAATTTTAAGCCCAACATAATACCAAATTATCTCAGTAATTAAAGTAATACAAGTAATTTGAGGAACATATAGCATTTATTTAATAATTTATTATCTTAAAAGGATCTCTGGGATGTCTGAATAATTCATATTTTCATGGAAATGTTAAATATTATGCACTGATAACTTTTCTGTGAGATACTGAACTTTCTAAGAAGAATGAACTTCAGCTTTTCTAGAAGTATGTAGCACTAAAATGAGTTTTATTCTTCTGGTGAACACTTATCCTGTGTAACCATTTGTGAGAACTTGCTAATTTTTGTGTGGAAAACACAGAATACAGTAATTTCTTTATGCAATCTTAATAGGGTTATGAACCAAGTTACTTTATAATACCACTACAAAACCAGTAGACATATGGCATAGCTGCTGGAAATGAAGTCTAAATCCATGGAAAAATGGATTTAAAAGATCTTTAGTTTCAGCTACTAAGAGTTTCAGGTGGAACTCTCAAACCCCCTGACATTTGCTTTCTGAACTTGGTTCATCAGCATATTGTCCCACACTGTGGACCATATCACCTCTTTATAAAAGGCTTTGCTTTATTAAATTACTTTTCAAACTAAGAAATGCAATCAATGCAATGTACTCCTAGTTTAATGTGCATTGCTGTAGGAAGCTCTGGCGCTAGGTACTGCTGAGACTGAGAAACTAAAGGGACATTTTTCTATAACTCAAAAAAAAAAAACCCTATTGATCATGGATATTCTCAGTGTCATATGAATATCTCTTAAAAGCTTAAAGCCTACATATAAAGTTCTCAAAAAGTTGAACTTTCCATAGGGGGTTTTCAAAGTCTGTCATATCCTTTGGGATAGGGCCTAGGCCAACCCCCTTGTGTCTAGGCTCAGGGAGTATCCCTCCATGTGGGAAGGGCTCCTAAAGTCCTTGGGGAGCAGAAAGGGTATGGGATAGGTAGGGTGTTAGTTGGGGGGGGGGCAGGGGAGGAGGGGAGGGAGAGGGACCTGGGATTGACATGTAAAATAATTTTCTTTCTAATAAAAAAGGGAAATAAAAGAAGTACATTGAAAATATAGTTGAACTTTTTCTCTCTCACTTGCATGTATGTGTATATACGCGCGCGCGCGCGCACACACACACACACACACACACACACACACACACACATATATGCATTTGTGTTGCATATGACCATTCTTTCCATGCATATATATATATATATATATATATATATATATATATATACAAAATTAATTGTAAAATTGAACAAAACTTTTGCATTTACCTCTTAAAATTAATTTTTTAATTTATTGTTTGAAAATTTCACACATAAACAATGTATCTTGATCACATCCACTCCGACTCCCTAATCCCAATTTCCTCCCCAACCCATTCAATACATCTTCCTACCAACTTCATGCCTGCTTTTTTGATATGAATTCTTTTAAAACACTGAGTCCTATTAGTGATGCCCATATGCACACAGTTGTGGAATCATCTACTGTAATATGGGCCAAAATAACAGTGACAATCCCTCCAAATAAATGTAACTCCCCCTGCTCCAGAAGTCTTCAGTTGTGTGTGTTTCTTCAGCTAAGTAGCCTATTATACCTCCATGCTGGATTTCTTAAACTAGCTTGATACTGTGCAGGTTCTGTGCAGGTAATCTCAGCTGCAACAAGTTCATGTGGGGAACAGTCATGCCATGACTGGAAAACAATATTTCATAGTACGCCTATTTACCCCAATGTTCTTGAATTCTATATCCACCTTTTACTGTGCAAAACACTTTTAAGTAGAGAAAATATAAGCTCTCAAATTGGGGAATGACTTTTTAACATTGCTTTGCCATGAAAGTCAACATACAACAATTCTGGCCACAAAATCAAACATCCTGGCTTCATGGAAAAAGATTCAAAATTTAGGGCAAGTACACAACAAAGGAGTCAGCCCAAGTCATGACAGAAAATTTCCAGGTTTCCATGAATGAAATTAATTTGTGGATGTTAACAGGAAGCCCAATGGACCACAGACATTTTAGATAATTAATTTTAGAGATTCAAGAGTCCTATTAAATAAGTTGACAGAATTCCCCTTTTCAACGTCAATGTACCTGTGGAGAGTCTCATCCTAAGGCCACTGGAGAAATTGCCTTTCTACCTAAATACAGCCATATAAAAGAACTTGACTCTCCTGTCTTTGTGTTTGGTGATCCAAAATAAAATTCAGCATAGAAAGAAAATTCTAGGTGTGACTTATAGTATCTGCCACTTTTGTGACCTGCCATCAAAATATTTTCTTGTCAGTCCCTTTCTGTGACACAATTCTAGCATACTTATGAGCATCTTGTCACTGTAAGAACAGGCCCACAAACAATGTCAAGACAAAGGATGAGAGTCATATTCCTTTGATAGACACATCAGATGCCTGTACTTCTCGTTCTAATTAAGGAAATGAGTTGAATTTTCATTTGTGCAAAGACAATTTTCTGGCATGGTTTGAACATGCCAATTAACTTTCTTTAGATCTTTTAAATACAAAAATTTAATTGACAAATTTCCAAGACTGTATTTTTTGAAAATAATGTTTCTGAATAAAATACCACTTAATTATGACTTTCGACCACATCATTAAAAGCTAGTGTCAATGAATAATAGTATCCTGTTGAAAGTCACTATAAATATGTTGAGGGTAATGGTATTGAAAGTACATAAAACATTTTATTTACTAAATGTTTACTTTTTATAATATCAAAGTAGTTCCTATTAATATTTGCTATGCCCTCCTTTCTTTCTCTTTCTCCCCTCAGGAACACACATACACACAGACTGATTAAACCATCATATATATATATATATATATATATATATATATATATATATATATTATCTTAGATCTACTGAAATGTTTTTATAGTTATAGTTTCCTGAAATGAATGGGAAGGGCTTAAGAATATATGGCTCATTCAGACATGAGACTGAGATTGGAGGATATATCATATTTCACACATATTTCTCTTGCAAAATGTCATATATATTTTCCTCCAGACACAATAGTATCAACTTTAACTTCAAAGTACCCCAGGTTTCAGTGCTATGATTAAAGACAGATGGTCATCTGAACTAAGAAGCAAGTTGTATCTGAAAAAAAATTGCCTTTATTTGCTTTCTAAGATAGTCTATAAAAGACTACAGTTAAGCCATAAAGAAATATTTGTTTAACACTTTTCTGAGCTATACACTGGGAATAGTCACAGAAGTTTTTATTTCGGTGCCTTCTGTACCTGCTTCCAGTGCATTTTGTTTCCTTTGCCATATTCATCTCTCCACTTCCCTTACCTTTTGGACCATCCATTAAGATTTTACTGCTATGAGGCTGAACAAACCAAAAGGCTTTTTGATTTATTCACCAAAACAGCCAGAAGAACTGTTTATTATCAATCCATTTCTCAGTGTTTCACTGGAGGAAACCGAATGTTTGACATGAAAGAGAATCCACCAAGCTCAACTCACACCATCCATCATGTAGCTGCTATTCAAACTCAACGCTAGTCTGGATCGGGTCACCTACATAAACTCTCTCATTTGTCTTTTGTTGAGTTCCTTTTAAAGACAACCTCTTACCTTTGGATTTCTAGTCCTCAGTGATTTTTCCAGGCAATTCTTTTTCACTTGGATGAATTAGTGACATTAGAGTTCACATAGAATGAGAATTTTAAAGTTTCATAGTTTGCATGGGATTCCTATTGTACAATATGTTTGAGACCATGAGATAACTGCTTCTATTTGTTTTGTAATTACCTGCTGACTATTACCTCACTTTGGAGCAATATGAATATGTAAAATCCTCAGAAATGGCATTACTTCTCCAAAATGTTCTATGATGATACAGCAATAAAATACTTATGCTAAGCCTCCCCAAATCATTATTTTTTCAAATTAAATTCAGACATTATTTCATAGACTTTTGATCATAGGCAGGTCACTTTTTATAATTATTCTACTATATTTTTAAGTGGTTCTCAGTGGGGGGTATGACCACTCCATTGAAGGGAATATGAGACATTTACATGAATATTTTAATTATGATAGTAATTAGGCTTTTAATAATAACCCAAGGGCAATGCTGTTAAAATCACATTAGAATAAAGGATTTTCCTGTGTCCCTTATAATCTTAACAAAGCAATACCAGAGACAACCTCAGATGTGCTAACTTTACACTGAGTCATCATTTGTATTTAATTCCCTAATCGTGTTCCAACTTCAAAGAAACTTAGTTCCCTCTGCTGTGGGAGTGTGTGTGTGTGTGTGTGTGTGTGTGTGTGTTTATGTGTGTGTGTGTGTGTGTGCATCTATTTATTTTCTCCAGCTATTCATATGAACTTGATTTTCTGTACTTCCCATAATGAAATGATTTCTAATAATATTTCTCATAAATCTAAATTTTTATTTTAATCAGAAGTTGAGAAAATTTTTAATAATACCTATTAGCCACACTGGGCATTTTCATATGTTTGTTTTAATTATAACTAGAAATTACAATGATTTTTAAAATGTATTTATTTAATAGGGTACAATATCTCTAGATTTTATTTTGAATTTAATAAGATGTCAAAACTTCATGAATACACACATATGAATATATGATGTTATTACCGACAATGTCAAAACCTACTTGTTTAAGGCAATTAAATTCATGAGAATGTATTTTCATATTGTGATGGACACTGAAGTCTTGGAACCAAATTTTATACCACATCTGTGATGGCTAATATCAATGTTAGAGGATCTACAATCACCCTGGAGATGAATCTCTGAGCACACCTAGATTAGGTTTGCCTTTGGGTATCCTTGTGAATAACTATCTTGAGTATGTCAGTGTAACTGGCAAGACCAACTTGAAAAGTGCATGACACTATTGTAGAGGCCAGATTTCTGGGTAGAGTGAATAGGAGGGTGAGCCATACACACAATGTGACTTGTTGGCTCAATGCCCCCTTGTCATGACTTCCTTGCCATGTTAGCTGTACTTTGAAACTGTGAACCAATATAAACACATCCTCCCTTAAGTTGCTTTTGCCAGGGTGTTTTATTATAGTAAGAAGAAAAATAACTAATACATTGTCCATGCAGAAGAAAGCATTGAGCCCTAAGTGGCTCGATCTTATTTCTTGGATCCACAGATAATATTACTAGCAGATACTCTTTTTGTTATAGCAATATTTGTTTTTAAAAAAGTAACAATAATCCCAGCTCTCGGGAGGCACAGGCAGGTGGATCTCTGTGAGTTCGAGGCCAGCCTGGTCTCCAGAGAGAGTGCCAGGATAGGCTCCAAAACTACACAGAGAAACCTGTCTCGAAAAACCAAAAGAAAAAAAAAAGAAAAGTAATAATAACACACACATGTGTCGTTTTCTGGTGTCATGTACTCATTGGATTGTAAATGGAGTAAATATTGGCCCAAGTATCCTACCCAATGGGCAAATATGTGAGGTCAACAATGCAGGTGACGTCAGAGGAACTGTGGGGACTTTAGTTAAGTTAATGGAATGGATCCCATCTCAAAATGGTGAGGGCTACTCAAGTTTTTAAAATGAAAGTTAGAAATCTTAATTTTAAGGAAAGCTTTAGTTTGGCTAAAAATAACAAACTGGACATAAGATACATGTATACCTTCACAGAACATGACATGAGGCCATATTAAAAACCACATTTTTAAATAGAGATGTTGTATGCAACAGCATAAATAATAATTTGTTTGAATGAAGATAAATACTTTGTCACATAGCTCATGCTGTTCTTATTTGGAAATATTTATTCATAACGTGTTAAGCTATTTTGCTTCCAGAAATGATGTGATATATGTTCAGTGTAAGAGTTTGAATTAAAATATGTGAATGATAGTCTTTATTTGTAGCCTGTAGCACTAATATTTAGAGATTAAGTAGTAATATAGACAAATAGATAAAATACAAAGTACAACTATTGACGTTTTTATTACACAAAGAATACAAACTTGGTTATTTCCCCTGTTAAAGCCAGCAGGCGGTTCTGTAATGAAGGACCCCAGATAATGTAAGAATTTTTATTACCAAAATAAAATCCACTTTATAGTCTTGCTAATTTCCCCATATAAGAGAAAGAGAGAGAGAGAGAAGAATACATCAGAACAAAGTGAAAATTTAAAAGCATCTTAGGAGAATTTCAACTTAATTTTATGTCAGATTCTTTGAGTTGCTTCATGTGAATTTTTTTTAAGGGATATATGTTGTTTTGAAGTGATGTGCTGCAAATTCAAAGGCAATGCCTCACTTTATGTGTTTGTTAGTGGTCTTTCCCTAAAACCTGGGAAGCCCTTAAAATCTGGGCTTGCTAAGACAATGGGTTTGGGGAGATTGCTCTCAAAACACTTTTAAGCTAAATTACAAATTTGCATTGTCATACCTAAACACTGAACACACTCAGAAGGCAGACATGTCCCTGGCACTCCTGGAGGGCTGTCCACTACAGTAGCTGGATAGAGCGTTAAGGTAAAACTCTTCTCAGTCCAGATTAATCATCGATGCAAGTATGGGAAGCAAAGGAACACCTACCTTCACTTCTCAGAACAATTTTGTACAAAAGTGAATACTGACCCGTGAATCCCAGTGACAAGGAAGATGAGATTCCCATTGATCTTTGTGCAGTTTATGAATTTGTCAATATTACTGGAATCCACTGTCTGAGCTGACATCAACGATCCTGTGCCAATGCCATCACACGCTGTAGAGGCAAGATTCAGAGTAAACAGCTACAAACCATACTCTTAGCTAATATATCATTGTGCTTTTCATTATAAAATAATAGCATTTACTTCACAATTTAAAAATACATTTTCCCCCTAAAAGATAAAGTTATTTATTTTTGTTTTTTCAAGACAGGGCTTTTCTATGTTGCCCTGGCTGTCCTGGAACTCACTTTGAAGACCAGGCTGGTCTGGAATTCAGAGATCTGCCAGTCTCTGCCTCCAGAGTTCTAAGATTAAAGGAGTGCTGGGGTTTTAAATGTGAGACACCAAGCCCAATTTATTTATTTATTTATTGATTGATTGATTGATTGATTGATTGATTGATTTCCTTTGACACTGCATGGCCCATATATGATGAGCAAGTTCAGTAGCACTGATCATCCTCCCTCATCAGTTTAAAATAATTCTATTTTCTCTCTCACTTAATCACTCCCTAATATGCTCCAAACTCAAGAAAAATAAAAATGTGTCTAGGTCCGAAAGGTTAGGACAGACTTTGAAGACCCCCTACGGAAGGTCTCACCCTCCCTGGGGAACAGAAACAGTAAGGGATAGGTAGGGTGTTAGTTGGGGGGAAGTAGGGGAGGAGGGGAGGGAGAGGAACTGGGATTGACATGTAAAACAATCTTGTTTCTAATTCAAATAAAAAATTAAAACAACAAAACCTATCAAATTCTATAAAACACAAGTATACACACACAAACACACCACACACCACTGTGTGTGAGTTACAAGTACATATAGTACATAGAGAGACAGAAAGACATTCACACACAAAAGTGTGTAGTCTAAAAGTATGAGGTTTCCCCTTTGCTAACCTTAGTGCTTCAATAGCTTAACATTTGAGAGATTTGAAGTCTACTTTCATCCTGTTTAAAGTTTTCCTTCTGATGAGGCATTCAAGCACTCAGGCCTAGATAAGATGTCTTTCTTCACAAAAAGTCTTCAGCACAAATTATCTGTGACATTAATTTAATACTTGCAATGCACTTCTTGTTGCTGCACACATCTGTTAAAATATAGTTATAAGACATGGAGAGTGAATGCTGTGTGGTTCTTCCCCTTGCAGACCTTTTTGTGTGGAAATAGCTTATGTGATACTAAACACCTAGTGGATCCTTATTTGTGTAGGGATGTGGTTGGATTCTAGAGTGCTTGCCTAGCATGATTAAAGCTATGGGTTCAATCTCTAGCACTGCATATAATTTTAAAAAGGAAAGAAATATCCTTTGATCTCTCAGTTCCTGTGTTTTTGTTTGGGACAGTTTGTTGGTATAATTCAAAGTCAATCAAAACCACTATTAGCCATTTTTCAGAGCAACAGAATTATACAATGTGTGTGTGTGTGTGTGTGTGTGTGTGTGTGTGTGTGTGTGTGTGTGTGTGTTGTCAATCATCTATTGTGGGAGGGTAATTATTCTCTTAAAAGCTATTCCCAAGGTACATGAAGTCAGGAGGTGTGCCTTGAACTTTTATTCCCAGGATCCAGAAGGCAGAGGAAGTCAGATCTCTTAGTTCCAGTCCAGCCTGGTCTACAGAGCAAGTTCCAGGACAGCTAGGGCTACATAGGGAAACCCTGGCTCAACAAACAAACAGACAAACACAACACAAGAAAATAACAAAACCCACAAAACCAAACCAACAAACAAAAGTACAGGAAGGACATTGGCAAGACCCTGTTACACCCCAATACTCTGAAGCATAACTCACCTTTAGGGCAAATGTCGGTGCAAGGCTTACACATTTTAATCCCATTTTCTTCTACTTCCATCTTGGAACTAGGACAAGCACGCACACAGGAACTGGAATCTACCACAAAGTTATCTGATTAAAAAAATTCAAATAAACAATAATGTTAATGTTAAACTATCAAGTTTAAAAGAATATATTTTATGATTTTCAAATAGCATCATTGACAATGTATATGTCTCTTTCCCTAAAACAAATGCTTTTCTAAGTAACCCAATTTCAAATAGTACCTCCAATCCTGAGTTCCACTCCAAGGGCAGTAAGAATGAGTATCTGCTTGGCTACTGCTCCACATTCCAAATTGCCCCCAAGATAGAGCGATTTCTTTTATAGACTTAGGAAACTACATTACATTTAGTTTGTATTTCTCAATAGTTCCACTTCATTTCATGACATTATGCAAGTTGGAAGTCTAAAATTCGTCAAGTTCATGAGGCTCAAATGAAGCTTACGTTAAACCGCCTTGGATCAAGAGAGTGCATTTCAAATCCAAGAGGAAATGTTTAAATGCACCCTGTGCTTTACTGGAGCACCACCCAAGCCTTTCTGACACAGTGAAAATTTGAAAGACACCACTTTAGCAAAGGTATACAATTAGATGTGGGACATCTTATTATTTAGATTTGGTGACATACTCAAGAAATCAGTACTCTGTGAGATGCCAGGACTGTCTCTTTGAAATAAAGAATAAATCACTGCATCTAGAGCTATCAGAAACAGAAGGACAACATGATGTCTGCAAGAACAGTCTGGTTTGGAATGTAGCCATCTTCCCTGAATATTTCTCTGGATCTATATGCATTGCTATGAAAGTTTCCAAACATGTCATGTGTCCAAATCAGAAGAGATAAGTGGTATTAGTAGTTCTGCTTCATGGGCCATACAATCCAAGTGTTTCTGTGATATTTCATCTACGGTGGGTGTAAATGCCATATGGAGTTATGAAGTTTAACCTAGAAAAACCTAACAAAGGCCTCTAAGACCCTGAAGTTCAAGGATGATGTCTATGGCACAGGATTATTATATACCAATTAGCAAACAGATCCTAAAATGATTTCAGGACCTGATAGAGACAGAGAATCCCACCATGGGTCAGGGTTGATTTATGGTCAGCAATGCCATAATCAGCATGCTTGAAGGAGAACAATCAGACATGGTAGGGGAAGATGTCAAGTCAGATATGAAGTAGTCTTCTAATGGGACATTTTCTAGGTAGTCAGTAACAGCACAGTCACTTTGTATGAAGGAAAAGTGCCTCAAATGCACTAGATTCCTCTTTGAGAAGAAAGATTGGAACTTCTGAGAAGCAGGGACCCATGGTGGAAAATGGTATGGTCAGTAATTCTCAATGGTCGATATAATATCATACTTTAAACACCAGACCTCCAGCATTTGGCGGTGCCAGCATTTGGTCCCTTTCAAAGGTAAGCACTTTGGGTTGCAAAAGATTATTACCAGAAGGCTTTGGGAGATCACAAAGGCTCTGGTTCTTACCTGCCTCAGGCCCACTCTCAATGCAAGGAGAGAATCTTGCTAAATATCACTTAACAATCTTCATATCCATATATTCTGGCATATATTATAGCATAAGTAAACAATCAGCAAGAAATATAGGAATAAATCCAACTCTATCACTATCTAACCTTTCTCATGCAGATGGCTGTCCACAATGATCTGTTCCAAGAAACAGCATCATGTGTTGAAAAGCAAAAGCAAGGCATAGAGAAAATGCTAAGTGTTTAGGAATCAGTAAGCCACCACTCTAACCTCAAGTCCGGCACAGCTTCATGTGAGTCCAGACTAATCACTTAAATGTGTTGATCCTGACTCCCCCGTTTTTGTGAAATATAAACAGTAGAACCCACAGCCAATGCAAAATAATTTACCATTTTCACTATTCAATTTCAAATTAAAACAATCACACATAAGACCTCCCATTTTTCAAGTAGTGCTTTAATTATGATGTGTATTTGTGTGTTACTTACGTGGGCATTTTTTAACACAGAATGCTCCATATGTGTACTTTGCATTAAAGTTGTGTTCCAGTTGAAAGGTAGTTGGATTGTAGACAAATGTCTGGGGACATTGAGTAACACAAGCCCCACTGTCATTGAAGTTCATGCAGGCCTGCAACACAGCAAATACATTTATAAGGAACCTTTCTATATAGTTGTCAATAAAACACTGCTATGATGATTTAGTGGAAAATGCTGTAGTTTTTATTATATTCCTACTTTATAAATACTGCCCAAATTTCTCATTTTAGAGTCATTGTGATGTTAAGTTTTCATCAACTTCTCATGATATTTTGTGCCAATAAAATAGTACCATATCTAATTAGTAGTCTTCACATAGAGTAGTATATATTAATAGGGTTTTAAACTGAGAATTGGTTTATAATGTTGAATCTGGACAAATCTGAAGTCACAATGATTAAACATACTTATATTTAACCTTTATAGTCAGTTTATGCCTCCAGATCTGTAGATAAGAATTTGTTTGGAGAAAGTGACTGAGAGCTCCTGCCTTGTGTTAAGTTCAAGTATCCTCATTCTACAGTAAGAGACATAATGATGGCCATTTATTTACTTGGACTTAAGGAGAAGCTGGGGCAGGAGACTGACCATGTATAATGGTTATGAGGATAAAATATGAAGAGCTAGTGAGATATCATTAGCAGGTGCTTAAATAAAATAATGCCATTTTTCATAATATTATATCATTTACAGTAGCCATTATATTCAAAATGCATTTGATTTTTGCTAACATAAATTTGTCTTCAGATGTGTTTTTATTACTCTTTTCAAATTCCCCTGAGAATAATTGAAAACAAATTTTCTACCTGAAAGTTGTGTTTTTGATATCACAAGAAAACTCATATAAACATGTGACTAACAAATGTATGGATAATCTAACTCTTTTAATTAAGAAATGATGCTTTCCTATTAATAATTGAGTCCTTGTAAAAGAGCTAACATGAAACAAGGCTCTGTTTTACATTTCATTATAAATTGTCATATAGTTATTAATAAGAATTAATTTATTCTGCTTCCTCGCAACATTTTCTTCATCAATTGTTGTTTTTGCAAACATTTTATCACAACATGACAACTCTCTGATGATGACCTACAAGGTACATAATCAGCAAGAGACTCACTGATGGTACATTAGTCACTAAGATGATGCTTTATATGAAGACTCTATTAAAAAGCAATCTAGAAAACTCAGGAAGTTTTAATTTATGACCAAGAAACATCATGTGTTCTTGTAATTGAATTACTAACACACTTTCTGCACTGATATGCAATGTACATAGACTGCTTTGGAACAAGGGGATATAAGGCAGAGGAATGGAACAAATTTACCTTCCAGTTAGCACACAAGCACGATATAACTTATACCAAAGCCTCAGTCTGGCATTCATGAACATTCTGCATTGAATGCCAAAATAGAATCACTGGACCACTCCAATATAGTAATGAAACGAGAGCTCTCAAGAGCACCTGGTACTGCTTATCACAATAATACAAGGGAAAGGGCACAGTGCCACATCCTACAGGGATAGGTGTCCCTACTGTTTCTCACTGTGATGGCTTGGAATCATTACTGCAACACCTGCAGCGTGCAGTGTCTTCAAAATTAAGCTTGGTGCTCTCATGTCCATGCTGATAACAGACAAGAAAGGGCTCTCCGTTTGGCTGCCAAGGCTCGTCCTTAGATGTTTAACATGAAGGAACCCCTCTATTCTTTGTTTGAATTCAGTTTTACCAGACTTAGTTTTGTTTCGCTACAGAATCATATCAGACAAATTGTTTTTTATATTTTTTAAAATCCAAGCAATAACTAATATAGTCTTAGTACTCTATTTATATTTTGCTTATTGGATGAAATCATAGTTCTTAAATATTTCAGTTTTAATATGAGTTTGGTGGAACAGAATACATTTCTAATATGTGTTTGGTAGATTTTTTGAGAAGGGGAAATAATTTGTTGTGATTTTTAAAAAATAAAACAATGTACTGTTTATTATTTTATATTAAAATTAGTATTCCAGTTTATGAACTTGGGTATATTTTCACATATAATGTTTATATATATGCATATATTCCAAATAACAAAACTTATATCAAGCCTATAATATCAAATGTAATTTAAAATTTTCCAACAAAGGTATAAATGTTAGTTTTATTGAAATAAAAATATCCTCTTCAAAAATATTAGCTAGTTTATCACACAAATAGGTTTAAATATGCATTTCTTTGTTTTAAATATAGAACAATAATAGTGTCTTAACAATGCAAACAGGAAATATTTAAATGCATAGACTTCGTGGACATAACCTTGAAACTGATATTCAGGAAGCAAGCTGTCCTCACTCATGGGACTCAATAATGCAACAACACAAAGCGGTAAGCACTGATTATGTGGAAATGATGTCCTCAGTTTTTGAAAGACATCCCACCGTGTTCTCATTCATGTTCTTCAATACATTCATGTCACATATAAGTTATAGAAAGGCAGAACAAATTAATTCTGTTTAATCAATAGTCAAATCAATGGTAGAATGTTTTTTATAATAATACAATGACCAAACTTAATCTTGATATAATCCAGTGTTAAATATTCAGTGTGAGTCTGACTCAGCCAAAAAGAAAGAGAGGAGGGCAGGGAGAGAGAGAGATCCTGAACATACAAAGCAGTCAGTGTCCTTTGGTCCGGAGCAGCCTCCAGCACATTCTCGATGGCAGCAGTCACTAACGTAGGGTCCATAGCACCTGCCGTCACATTGTTCAGCACACACAGTTCTTGTCACTGTAGAAGACAGAGACAGGGTCTCAATTAAAGCCATCCACCAACAGATCTGTTTCTAACAACAAAACAAGCATCCTGGAACAACAATTTATTCTATCTAATATTGACTAACTCAGAAAACATTTAATGAATTAAGCATGTAAATAGAAGCAAGTTACTGTACAAAAACTTCATCGATATGTGTATATACATATTTACTTATATATAACATTATTTTGAGTTCAGCAAATAGGCAGAACACCTTATAAAAACCATTGTGTGCATTTAGTAGGACTGGGAATAATAGAAAGAACTACCAAGTGGCTAAAGCCAGGTGAAGAAGTCTCTGGGGGAGAAAGTGCCCTCAGATACTGATTTAAGATCTTTACCCCTCAATAGATGGGGAAATAGATTATTGGTTGATTCACATTATATGTTACATGAAACATGCAGGGATGGAAGAAAGGAATGAAGGAAGGAAAGAGGGAAGCAAGGATGGAAGGAAAGAAGGGTGAAAACATAACAAACCCTTTCACTGGTCCTTTAAAACTCACCAATTCAATCCACAACATAAAATCATAGTATAATTTAAAAGCAGCAATGCATAGATGAGATATTCAAATTCGAGTAAAGAGAGATACAGCTCTACTTATTTCAATTACTGCAGAGACATACTTCCCAAGCACTTTCTCAGTATGAACACTGCAAAGTATATGAAGCATATGGCTCTATGGCCTCTTTATTTACAACTCTGCCTGGTTTGTTGGTTATCATTTCTTGAACTAAGGTGTTCGGACACTACTTCTACCACAGACTACATTCATTTCAACACAATTAATGAAATGCTCCTAACTGACCAATAGCTCACCTAGAAACTAAAGATTTGTCTTCCATTTCCCCTATCACTTCTGATACGGGGGAAATCATCAAGCAATGTTAATTCTGTTTCAGTAAATTTTTATTACTTTCCTGTCTCTATGCTGGTGTTTGCTTGATGCTCATTTCTCAGTGCTGTCTACTCATAGATAACACCTGTATTTGATGTTTCCCAAATACCTGATTCCTAAAGATTTTCCTGTTCCTTCTCCATTTCCTTGTTCCTCTTTTTGGCTTTCTTTTTTTGTCTTTATTTCATTTTATTCTATGACTGAACAAAATTCCAGTATACATATGTATCACATTTTTGCTTATATATATGTATATATATATACATATATATATATATATTAAAAGAGCAATAATGGCAATATGTTATGCATCAATAGCAGCAACAGCTTTTCCAGGTTCTTACTTTGTTTAACATTTTCTCCTTCATTACATATTTTGTTCTGTCATCTAACATACTTTCCACTCATTTATTACATTTCTTTGTTTGTGGCTAATTCCAATTTTTGGGACTGTAATTGATATTCATATATTTTAAATTTATATATTACATAATTATACATAATTTATGCCATAAATATATGCTACTAAACTGGTTTAACCTCTAAGTCATCATATACTTATAGTATTCTTTCCAACAATTAACTAAACCCTACTACAATTATATGTACAAATTAGTAATCAATACTATATAATGCAAAATCTTTTCATGCATAGCTTTATAAAGAATGTATCCAAATATATGTTTACCACAAGCTCTTTCAATGGACTGAAAGTAACTAATTAAAATAGCCGAATATGTTAAATAAACAAAATACTTCATTTCAAACAAGTGTCATCAAAGAGCATCCTGTTACTTTGTTTCTAGGTACCGAGCATTGCTCAGCTCCAAATCAGCAGCACAAGCCCAAAACAAACATGTCCTATAAGCAACAGAGAATTTAATTCTAGACTCATGTATCTAAAGGTTAATTTTTATTTATAACTGCCTTGATTCATGGTAATACACAAAATGTTTCAATTTCTCTTTGTTTACTTTGGCCTTCCCTGAAAAGTGGGGGAATTAATGTAGAAAACATTAAAACCATAATATTACTAACTCAGAATTTATCTAAATATCATTAAATATTCAAAGTAAGATCCTTACTCTCTGAGAACAGAATTTACACATTAAAATGACATGTTAAAATTTGTAAACTTCATAGCAATGATTATTCTATGAAACAAACATTTGTTTTAAATTATTTCATTATGTATAATGAATAAAGTTTAAAAAATTCAAAGTCACAATGTCTTCCATATTATGCCCACATATCTCACATGTTCTTGTACATTTATATATCTTATATTCCTTCCCATTTCAGTGAAATATTTAAAAAGAAAAACTTCTAAATTTTTATCCAAACCCAAATCCTTAAAAAAAAGTCTGTTCTGTTCAGGGAAACCCCAGGACCAGTGAGAAACAAACCATCAAGGTCTTCATTGGAAATTCCTTCAAAGATATTTATCAAGTATTCCAAATGGAATTAGAGACAATTTAGAAACAAAGGAAGAGGAATTCTACCAAAACCAATCTACAGGCATCCTCAGATCGCTGTTTGGCTCTGCCTCAGACATTGATAATCCTCTAGAAGATGTGAAGAAGGTGATTTATTCCAAACCAGGGGTGGGCGTGAGGGTGGAAGAGTACAGCTCTTTTTATGCAGGAGATACAGGAGTTGACAAAAAAACTAGTAAGACGAACCTGGGATCAGGGTTCAGGCTGAGGAACTCTGCAGAAACTTTTGGTATCCATGAGGAGGATGTGACCAATGCAATTTTGCAGACAGATCAGGAAAGGAACAGGAGATTGAAGAGCATCATCCAAAAGTTGAAGATGCACAGGCTACAGCAAAAATAATGAAGGGAATGCAAATGGAACATGGATGGATGATGAAAGAGAAAGATAGCTCTGGAGATCTTGACCCTTCTCCCTTCTCCAGGGGACCATATATGTCTCTCTTAGAGTCCTCCTTGTTTATTAGCTTTTTTGGCAGTGTGGATTGTAGGCTGGTAATCCTTTACTCTCTGTCTAAAATCCACATATGAGTGAGTACATTTGGGAGCATGGGAAGAGGAGGGAGGGTGCTAGGAGAATGAGAAGGGGAGAAGAAGAGGGATGCAGAGGTCATGAGGGAGCAGAAAGGTTGAGTCAGGGGAAGAATAAATGATAACAAGAATGGAGATACCATAATAGAGGGAGACATTTTTGGTTTACAGAGAAATCAGGCCCTAGGGAAGTGTCTGGAGATCTACAAAGATGACACCAACTAACAATCTAAGCAACAGAGGAGAGGCTATCTTAAATGCCCTCCCCTGATAATGAAATTGATGACTTACTTATATGCCACTGGATAGCCCTCATCCAGCAGCTGGTGGAAGTAGAAGCAGACACCTACAACTAATCCCCGAACTGAACTGGAATCCAGATGCAGAGAAGGAGGAGTGAAGAACAAAGAGGTGCAGATCAGGATGGTGAAACCCACAGAAACAGCTGACCTGAACATCGGGGAACTCTTGCTCCCCAGACTGATAGCTGGGATACCAGCATCGATTGATCCAGACCCCAGGAACATGGGTTTCTGTGAGGAAACCTCGGAAATCTATGGGACCTCCTGTAGAAATTCAGTACTTATCCCTAGCATAGGTGTGGTCTTTGAGAGCCCATTCCATATAGAGGAATACTCCCTGAGCCAAGACACAAGGGGGTGGGCCTAGGCCCTATCCCAAGGGATACGAAAGACTCTGATAACACACTATGGAAGGCCTCATCATCCAGGGGAGCAGAAAGGATAAGTGATAGATAGGGTTTTAGTTGGGGAGGTGGTAGGGGAGGACGGAGGGGTAGCTGGAAACTGGGATTGTCATGTAATACAATCCTGTTTCTAATTCAAATAAATAAAATAGGAAAAAAAAAGAAAGAGAAAGGTAAGAGATACCAGAAGCCTGTGAAATTGTCCTGAGAAGATGGAGAAGAAACAGGCCCAGCTTAAGAAAGATCAACAGGGGACCACTGAGCACAAACTTCAGGAACAGGCTCAACCATGAAATGAGGGATTCCAGCAGGTGAACAAAAGTTTCAAGGTGAGGCAATGATTCATCATAAACAAAGCACAAATGCTTCAGAAGCTATAGGCTGGGGGAAAAAAAGCAGAGTGCTCCATTCTTAGACAAAGCAGAGGTGAATAGGGTATAGGATTTGGAATCCATGTCACTCATGCATCACATGAGGAAAAAAATCTGCAAAGGTGTGCAGGTGCAGTGCAATCACTGAAATCATTTATCTTTCTATAATATTGTGCCCCAAGGATTCCATTGAGGTCCCCACTATAGGAAATGTCTCAACAGCATTGCTGAAGAGACAATTGTTTTTCCCAGATGCTCTCCAGGGGACAAGTGGACACTAAGAATGGCCCTATGTGTTGGCAAATAAGTAGGAACTAAGATGCCCAAGTAAGTGATGGGTCTGAAAGACAGAGTCATTTCTTACTGTAGACAGTGTTAAGTTTTCCATTACATCAAAACTGATCAACGTCCTTCCAACAGTATGATTTGTGTACCCTAGTGATGAATAATGCTATCAACAAACTCCAATATAAACTAAGACACCTACATGGAAATCTAGAGTCCATATATGTAATGTCCAAGGAGCCCGGTCACAAACACATGGGCTGAGGACGCATATGCTTCAGTTTATGTAGGTTGAAACCATTATGGAACATTTCCAAACCTTAACAGTTGGCACCTGATTACGTAGTAACACAATGACAACTAAGGATAATGTAGTGCAGTGTGTAACTTTGAAGGTGGACTTTTAAATGATGATGGATAGTCTGTTGGAAATCAAGGTACTTTATTGATTTATCTCTAACTGCAAACTTATGATACTCTTTTCCTATTAGTAGCAGCTGTACTTGAAACCCTGTGGGTTTCCCACAAGCAGAATAAAGTCTTTTTCCCATTCCAGAAATAATAATAATGAAGAAGGAGGTCAATTTTCTCTTTTAAAAAGAACAACTGATTTTTATGTAGCCTTCAACATGAAAAATAACACTTTTCGTTATCAAGAGTTTCACCTTCTTTAATTACCAATGAAAATTTAGGAAGCGTGAACCACACACTACCAGTGTTTGTCTGAAGAGAAAGCCACAAGTATGACTTCTAAACAGTTATCTGGCAGAAATCATTCTTTCCATTGTTTCATGGGTTCCTTTTTAAGCACAAAACATTCCCTTGGACATGTCAAAGCAGACACAGATTGGAATGAAGACCAGCATAGAATTTGTTTATTTAATGATATTTGTTGATTAATAAACATTATTTACTTAATATTGATAAGATAACAAACCTTACTCACCATTATAATGATGGAGACACACAAAATAGTCAGTGCCTGAAATCAATATCTCAGCCTCACAGGTACATTAACTTATGATTGCTTTACCTTCATTAATTTCCACCTTTACTCATATATTTCATTAGATTTCCATTCTGTATTTAGCATGCTCTTTGAATTCCTTCAATGGGTCTTCTAAAATACTTGGGAGGAGATTTAACTACCTTTTGCAGTATTGGCATGCCAGTAAATGTAATTAAAGGGTAAAATCTTTGAAGTTAAATTACTTTTTATATGAAGCATAGTAACTAGAAACTGGAGGTGAGGATTCACTCAAGAATACATTCTATGAGAATCCGATATGCAAATTTAAGTAACTAAATGCTTGATGGAGAGGGAAACTGTTGAGAGAAAACTACCTCCAGCAATTAGCCTATCCGTAAGCAGATTTATTTTTATCAGTATCTTCCTAATAAAACAAAAATTGAACTACTATTCTAAATACATTGATAACAAATATTATGACCAAATTGTTGCCTTGGAATAAATTTACTTATTTGAAAGTGACAGACACTTTACATACCAAGTATTTACCATTTTTCTTTTCTGAACAACAACAAAATTAATAATTACAATGACAAAAAGTCTATCTAGAACATAAGATAATTAAGATTGAATTTAGGTAGCACTTTTGAAGATTTCCTCCCTATATTTCATGTGTCCCTCTCTTCTCTTCCTGTTCCCCTTCTTCCTTACTTCTATCCCTCTATCTTTCCTCTCTTCAATTCTTTCGTATTGTCTTTACTTTCTATACCCAGTCTCCATGAACTGGGTATAAACATCTAACAGCAATTTTAATTCTACATAGGAATCATTATGACAATGAAAATTTTGATTCAGTTACTCTCTCTCAGTGGGGCTCAATGTCCATTTTTCACAAGCTTGAAACCGCTGTCACTATCTATTGGTCCATAATCTCATTTTTAAGAGCAGGAAATATAACATTTAAATTATCTGTGAATCATGTAATTCCTATGTGTTTAAAATAACTGACAATGCTCTCTCTAAATCTTGAGAGGCTAAATAGGTTCTTCCATTTTGATGCCTAAAATTGAGAGACACAATTCTGTCTAGTTTAAATGGGAAACATCTCCAAATCATTTACAAGATTTGATTGATTGATACATTAATTATTCTTTTATAGAACCTTAATCCCAGTGTCATTTCACAATAATTTCCTATTTGTGCTGTTAAGGTCTGTATCACTTATTGGGAAATTAAACAAACAAAAGTCTATAAGCAAGTGCATAAAAGAACATTTGTGAAGAAAATGGCCTAGACTGAATATAGAATCATCCCTTGCTCATTTGGAAGACCAAATTTTCAACCAAGAGGGGACATCACCAGAGAGTTGTTCCCTTCTCT
This sequence comes from Cricetulus griseus, assembly GCF_003668045.3. Taxonomy (NCBI): domain Eukaryota; kingdom Metazoa; phylum Chordata; class Mammalia; order Rodentia; family Cricetidae; genus Cricetulus; species Cricetulus griseus. Next base: position 421,977,728 of record NC_048595.1, read on the forward strand.
CATCAAATTTTCAGTTAACACTCAATAGCTCATACCTCTATGATTCTTATAGCATTTCTATTTTTAATAACAAATTTTCAACATAAGACATATCATGTCCAGTGTCTGGAGAGATGGCTCAGTGATCAGGAACACTAGCTGCTCTTCCAGAGTGCCCTGGTTCATTTCCCAGCACTCTCACAGTGACTTATAACCGTCTGTAACTTCAGTTTCAGGCAATCCAATGGCCTCTGAGAATACTGCATGCATGTGGTATGAAGACATACATGCAGGCAAAACACCCAAATACATAGAATAAAACAAATTAAATCTAAAAATAAACCTGCAAATACACTAAGCCAATTAAGTAGATTAAAATTCAATGGAAATGTGAATGTTTTCAGTTCTATTCATTGAAGTTTACACTGAAAGATAAATAAGTGGATTTATCAGAAGAATTTATCAGCTATTACATTGATGTTTTTGGTTTGTTTTTGAGAAAGGGTTTGTCTTTGGAGCCTGTCATGGCACTCACTCTGTGGCCTCGAAACTCATAGAGATCCACCTGCCTCTGCCTCCTGAGTGCTGGGACTAAATGTGTGTGCCACCAATGCCTGGCTTACATTGATTTTTTTAAAATGGAATGAGTTCTGGAATGGGGATATTGAGAGCATTTTAAGTAGAACCTCTCCAGGGATTGTTGGAATGCTTCCAGATGTTGCCTCTTGCTCCAAGATTGACCATGTACTACTATGAAAGGCAAAAGTGTGCCTAAAAAGGAACACTCTGGCTTATGTGGCTTGTTGTCATTTAAAATACCATCTGTAAGTCATTGTTAAAGTAAAACTTACAATGCTCCCAGATCTGCCAGAAATGACATACTCAATTGATCACACAACAATGTATGGAAAACTAGGTTCTGGGAAAGAAACACAGGGCCACACTGCTGTTTGTCTTCCCACTGAGATTGGCTGGACTCATCTGTGTACCCTCCCTCAGGCAGACTTCTAGAATTAGTTAGGAAAAGGTAATATTAAGAAGCAGTCCTTCCCTCCTGGAGCACCACATTCTCAAATAATATGTGGGGGGATTTACTTATTTATATAATAGTAATGTGCCAGGAACTTATTTGTCTAAAAGGAAATTATGAGTTCCAAATTTTAAAGAGCACATAAGCCAATACTTGAAATTTGTCCTAAGAAAAAGTTTCCTAAGGGGTAAATAATTTAATAGGCTGGGAAGGCACACATAGAGGTGAGTCTTAACCCAAAATGCTCTTCTATGCATCATGCACAGATGAAACTTCAAATTGTTGCCAACAGAGAAGAAATCATGAAAGCCTGTATTTTGATTTGGACACAGAATTATGTACTTTAAGTATTTTCCAATTATCTTACTAGCAATATCGAGTACTAACATGTTGAAGAAATCTCTATAAGGTGACCTAAAAATGCAAACAGTTATATGTCTCAAGATAGAATTATGTGATGTTGTCTAGGCTTTCCCAATGGATATGATCGGCCTTCCAATCAAATATGACCTGATAATAGTTTAAATACCGTAAATACAGTAAATGAGCAAACTGGCTGTGTCATGCAGTATATATACCTATAGGTAACAACTGTTTAACTCTAAATGCAATAATTGCTGTATTCACCTGAAAAACATGACCTATTGCTGCACAGGCTTTGCTGAAATTGGCATTCTGAGTCATTTAATAAAAGCATGCCTAGATTTCTGCAGGTACTCATCAAGGTTGACCCTTGTTCCAGTCTAATCTCTGGTGACCCATGAGCTGTGACATGATAATAATGTTAGTTTGAAACAGAGGAATGGGATCTTGTCGAGTCTATTTTTCATCATCACCTGATTTATCCATTTACTTAATGAGGTCTATTTAACCTATTTTATAAAGACATACTTAGTGATTCATTGAGAGAATTTAAAGTTGATTTTAAGCTACCCTCTTAGCCACAAGGGAGATTCTCCCTCATTAGGAGACTATTAACATCTACAAAGTTTGTGAGTCAGAAATCAAAGAAAATATTATCATAATATAATTATAAAAAATTCCTAGCAACGAGTATGCATTATTTTACATGACACAGAACTCTAGACAGAGATTTCAGGATATAAAGTTAGAGTGTGAACCTGCATAAAAATGATAGTGGATTATTGTGTGGTTTTATATATTCATGTGTTTGTGGTATGTGTGTATGAGCTCGTGTGTGTGTGTGTGTGTGTGTGTGCTCATGCACTTGCACACTTGCATGCATACATGTGTGTCTGTGTGCAGGTGCCAAAGCACTAACATGTACATAAAGGTCAGAGATCAACATCAGGAAACTTCTTCAGTTGCTGTCCACATTGTGTTTCAGGGCAAATTCTTTGAACCTGAACTCAACAATTCAACTAGACTGGAATGCTAGAACCCCACACTCCTTTCCAAATCATTCCATCTCCACATACCAGCATTAGAATGTACGGGCTGTGATACTTGGGTCTTCCTGTAGTTTCTGGGGCTCAAGTATTTATTCTTACAAGGGATGCATTTTATCAACAAGGCCATCTCTCCTGACAGGTTGTTTGTTAAAAATATCATTTAACTCTCTGTTGAAAGTTTCATCTTCATGGCTTTGTTACCAAGCAAGTCAAAGTGCCAGGCAAGGGCGGCATCCTATTAAGTGAAGTGATCAAAAGGCAGAGGCAGCCGCATCTACAGTTCTCTGCCAGCTAAAGTTACACTCCAAAATCATGTTTAAAAAACTCAAAAGAAAAGCAAGATGCATGGGACAGTCTGAAGTCATTTTGATTTTTGGTATATCACAAACATGTGTATCCTGACTTGATGTAAAAACAAAGCAAAACAGCAGACACTACCACCTTTTCCTTCTTTTTGTATTTTTTTTTATTAGAAACAAGCCTCTTTTACGTATCAATCCCAGTTCCCACTCCTACCCCTCCTCCCCTGGCCCCTCACCAACCTCCTATCCCAAACCCTTTCTGCTTCCCATGGAGGGCAAGGCCTTCCAAGGGCGATCTTCAAAGTCTGTCCTATCATTTTTAGCGGGGTCTAGACCCTCCCCTGTGACACTATCATCTTTTGTTATCCTACTTCTGTTATGAAAATATCAGAAGAGAATGAAGATGAATTTTTTTCCCATTTGATCCATATCGGAATTAGTTCTTAAATTGTTATGCAAATTATCTAAGAATGCCTTGGTGTGAAAGAAAGAAGTTCACATCAGGTAAGTAATGAAGAAACTAAGCATAATTTATCATATTTGGTGGAAAAGCTAAACCAAATAAAAGTATACTCTTATGGACAAATGCAATGAGAGCAGCCAGACTTCTCTAGAGGAGTCAGGATCCTTTGCTGAGGAACCAGGATACTTTTCTTTTGATAAGGGTAAAACCACAAACGAAGACAAACTATTAGTGAGTTCAAAAATTGATACATGTTTTCTGAAGGGCTATTTACTTCCATCCATCAAATTTATGTATTTAAAGATATATGACTACACAATTCTGTTTACAGAAATATGTCTCAGAGGATGGTGTACATTTGTAAATAGTTACATATTTTGAAATGTTCATGAATTATAATTGTCACTAATGTAATTTCAACATCCACTAAGCCAGAACTGCTAAATAAACAGTAGTACAAACATGATTCACAAAACTATTACAGAACTAGAAAAGTGAGAGTTTGATCTTTTTGTGCTGAAATAAGACATAAAGCATTAAATATAAATGAAAAAGTCCCAAATGACAGAAAATTAGAAATATTGCCAATTCTTGTAAATTAAGATAAACAATACCACAGCATTTACTTGTGATTATATATATAATTAAAAATGATATTGCTAATTCTTGTAAACCAAGATAAACAATATAACAGCATTTACTTGTATATATAATATATATATATATGTATATCTATATAATGTGCAAATACACACACTGACTACTATTTATCACTGTTTATAAAATGCAAGAAGGGGAATTGTGGTAACACTAACATTATTACTTTTTACTGTGGGCCCTTGAGTATCAGTTAGTTTTAAAGAAATATAAAACCTATAATGATATAACCTATGTATTTCATAGAGCAAACTAATTATACCAGTGTCATGGATGAAGACATTAACATTTAAGAATATTTAACTAAGTCATCCCAGGTCATGTAGTGAGTTATTACCAAAGTAGGTCTTTAAATTACTTTCCACACTCCTATACACCTTCTTGGTTTGTTTGCAGATACAAAGAATAGGCGTTCAAAGGTGAGGACCAACAGGCCTTGGAATAGTGAGGAAGATGGCTCAAGAAACTATTTCAAATTCAATACTGTGTAGGTAAAATAATATCATATGCTTCTAATTTCACTCCTGAAAGCCCGTTCATAGCAATGAATTGTCAGTCCACATGAATTAACAACATTGTGCGTGATTGTAATGAAAACTAAGGTATCACCTCAAATCTCTTCACATTTGCTGCTCAAGCTTAGAAATAAGAGTCCCAAAAATGTTCCTACATAAACACATATGTAATTTCATGGATCTTACATATAAGTGGTCTCAACTTGCAAATTTTATAGAGAAGTGTAGGGTACCTAATGGGGCCTAATATATAAATCTACATCCCATTAATATCACCAATAGATTTATGCATAAGTGATTATAAGAATCACATTACAAGTGTATGCTGGAGTATATTAGAAAGCATGCCTTCAAAATGTAGCAGTCTTTTTCCTAATCTAGCCTAATTCATAAAATTTTAATGTCAATCAGGGTCGACTAACAGGTTGCATCCAGCAGTTAGAAACAGTGTTCAGCTGCATGTACATAGGTCAAATTGGGAAATTGTAAAGAACAACATGCTTGGTCTGTGTATACCTGCTGTAATGAAAATTAATTAATTAATCCTTCTAATTAATTCACTATAGTTAAGACACTGGATTTGACTTTTTCAAATTAGGATCACGGGGACCACAAAATGAAACAGACCCACAGTGTTTGTTAGTACTTTTCCTTGTTTGCATAAGTTTGGAAATGTTTAAAAATAATGAAACACCACATTATTATAAAGGGTGTGATTTACTTGCTGTACAGTTTTTCACTTGTGAGATTATGTATGCAATATGTAGTTTAAGTAAATGTACAGATATATAAAACTAATGGGAGAGACTTTGATAAACTTTGGTTAAGTATGAGTGCTTGAAGATTCTATATTGCTTCCAAAGTAGTATAGAAGTTGAGCAAGGAGAAGAAACAAAACCAAAAGTAACTCAAAAGGGCTTAAGACTTGAAGTGCATTTTTCAAATTCCATGACAAAAATCTCATCTCCCACTTCATGCCAGAATGTCCATAGAAAAAGCACATTTCATATAATGTATTATGACATTTAGCAAGATCTTAATGACACTGCATTGTCATCTATGTCATAGTTCAGATAAAGGAACCTGCTACATTTAAATAGAAAATAATCTTCCTTCACATCTATTTAGAATGTCCTGATAATACAATAACTGATATCAATTTGTTCCCATGTTCTTCAAGTAAATTATTGACTCACTGCTTAAAATGTTGAATGTGTACAAGTAATTAGTGCATTGTGATGTTTCACTTAATTTTGCAATGTCTCCTGAAACTATAAATTCAAGAAAGGGAAAATAGAAAATAATTGAAATCAATAAGAAAGCTTATGGACATGCAAAGTTATTAGTAAAATACAAGAGTTTTAATTAGAAATGTTGGCTCCCAACAAAGGCTTGCTGTTCGCCTGATTGATCAGGGGTGCTGGCTCAGCTCTTTCTCCACTCTGCATTAGCTCCCACTGGTTTTGCTTGCCTCTAATTGGATATTTACCACATTGGCACCTACCTTTAAAATAACATTTGTTCCACAAAGACTGTAAACACAATTATACTATGATAAATTATATGTTTATGAATGCATACAACTATGATTTGTTTATTATTCTCACAATTTGTCATTTGAGTATCACAATATACAGGATTGTTCCCATTTTCATGGTGACAGAAATATAACTTAATTCTGAGGTGTTACTTTTTTATTATATTTTTGGGGAGAGAAAACAATAACTTCCTTGGAGTTTACTAACTATTTAATACCACTAAATATTCCATTTTGATGCTGTTATAGGTATATTTTAAAATCAATGTAAAAGCTTGTATTTCTAATACTTTTCTTAAGAATGAATAAAGCAAACTAAAGCTTGGGTTTTCTTCTTTTCCCTATTTTAAAAAAGTTTCAATATATTGTCATGTCCCAGCATAAACAAGTATGGAAAACTCATTAACCTTCCAATTTTCTTAGTATAGTCTGTAAGGTCTTCTTTTTTTAATTAATATTTATTTAAACTAAAAACAACCTTTTTTACATAGCAAGCCCAGTTCCCTCCCCCTTCATTCCTCCCATTCCCCCCACCAACCCCTCACACCCCCCATCCACTCTTCAGGGAGGGCCTTTAATGAGGGATCATCAAAATCTGTCACATCATTTGAGGCAGGACCTAGGTACTCCCCTATGTATCTAAGCTGAAGAGAGCATCCAGCCACAAAGAATGGGCTCCCAAAGCCCATTTGTGCACTAGGGATAAATACTGGTTCCACTGCCAGCAGGCCTCCCAAATGACACCCACGTTCAGAGGGCCTGGTTCGGTCCTATGCTAGTTCCCCAGCTATCAACTGGATTCAAGGAGTTTGGCTCAGTGCTTAGCTGTGAATCTCTGCTTCTGCTTCCATCAGCTACTGGATGAAGGCTCTATGGTGGCATTTAATGTAGTCATCAATCTCATTATAGGGGAAGAGCATTTAAGGTAGCCTCTCCACTACTGCTTAGATTCTTAGTTGGGGTCATCCTTGTGGACCTCTGGAGATTTCCCTAGTGCCACATTTCTCTTTAAACCCATAATGGCTCCCTCTATTAAGGTATCTTTTTTTTGTTGTTCTTCTCTTTTCTTCCCCCAACTTGACCTGCATGATCCCTCATATCTCCTCCCCACTCCCCATTTCCCCTCCTGTTTCTATCAAAACAATAGATAATATAAAATGTTGTTTGGAATATTTTATTGTATTAATATATTAAGTACCTCATTAACATTTTAATAACATATTGATTATTTTATTTAAAAAATAAAATGAAATTGGAAACTTCCACAGTTAACTGTTCCCTTTATTAAAATTATTAGTAATTAATGACAAATGGGGAAATGCATCATGTCTGTTTAGTCCAACAGCTGGAACATGAATTTTCTCTTTACTTTTTATAGTTTAATACTTCAATTCAGGAGACAAACACCCTTTTCTTTCTATTGTTAATACACTTATATTTTCCAATTTGTTTCCAGGTAAGAAATGACATTTGAAAAAAAAAAAAACTAAGAAGATGGAAAATTTAGTATCGAAGGTTATCACCTTAGAAAATTCTAATTATAAAAGCTGTAAATGAAGACAATTATGACTACTCTCATGCAGAATGTATGCAAAGGTTGGGAAAAATCAAACTGCAATATTTTAGTCTGTGCAATTTTTCCTCTTTCCTCACTCAAAATGCAGTGACTATATGATCTGACATTGGGTCTGGGAGGACAAAAGGGAAGTGAATAATGAAAGTACCACCCCTCCCTGATGATAGGAGAGTAGAGAGAGCTGCCCTGATACTGTGACTAGAGATAAAAAAGGACATTCGGTGTCTAGTTTAAATGTGACAAGTACATTTCATATATCTTGCAGGGACAGAGATAGCTTTGTTCCTTTAATCATTATTATTTATTTCTTAAAGCTGAGTCTCCTTCACACTCACACCTATTCAACTCAGACCTCAGACCCCAGTTCTCGTGAACAGAGAGAGTTGTCATTCTTACCCATAAGCTTACTAAATAATACTTCCGTAAGCTTCAGCCTTCACGTAGAAGATAAGTCCGTCTCCCCTGACATGACTACATTAATCCACTGAATCAATTTACTTAAGCTGTGCTGTGGAGCAAAGCAGGCGTGATTTAACTGAGCTTAAAAGCACTTTCAAGTTGGAGTTGTGCCGCAAATGTAAGGCATCTCTCAGTACCCCAGCCTAAGTTCTGTTTGACCCTTAGCAGTGAGGCAAGAAATGCTCTTGTTAGGTGTCTAGGGTCAGCATGCTCTAGCATTCAAAAAGGATTTAAGGAGCATGAATCCAAGTTGTTCAGAAAATCAGACTCAGGGGTAAATCAGAGCAGAATACTTAGTAAGATTGTACAAGCATCATTTACTTACATTAATATTTATAAAATCCCTTAGCATGGTTACGATTTTTAAAAAGATTTTGGTTAGAAAAAAATTCTTCTATTCTAATAGAGAATGCTCCAGTTTATAATCTGAATGGTAGTAAATGCTACTGAGGATACACTTAAATATTCAACATGTCTTCATGGACTTTCATTTCATGGACTCTACTTTAACACAGCACAAACTTTCCCTAGTTATGGAAACCCTACAGCCTTCTCCCCAAGGACAACATGATGGGCTTGACATCTTTGTTACCCATGTCTCCATTCAGAGACATTGGCAGCTCTCATCACTCCCCTGTTTCATCTCACACAACAACTTGCTATCACTGTGCACTTCTCCCAGAGCTGAGCTCTTTGTCTTTATTGTGACTTCCCACCATTTAATTACACAAGACAGCCTCTAACACAACAGCCAGGAGAGATAGCTATAGAGTAACTCAATGAAAGGTGGGGCAATAAAATATAACCCTAACTTTGGGATTGCTTAATGGAGATGAAGGACATTGGAATAGTTGTCTTTCCTTTGTCAATATTTTGTAAGTTGTCCTTCCTTTGCAAATACTTTGTAAGGCAAAAAGGAAAGGGAATTTTTGATAAAAGAAAATCAATTGCCTATAGAAAAGCTTTCACAAAAAGGAATTTACTTTAGACAAAGGGAAATAAGTGATTTGTAAATTATTATGAGACTACATCTTGCAGATATGAAAATGCATATTTTTTGTGGTCAACCAGGTAAGCAGAACATCCTTAAAAGTTTCAAAAACATACAATGACACAGTGAACATCACCACAAGTCACCTTCACTCATAGAAGAACTGCTGAAAATTGAAGAGACCAAAATTCTTGTTTATGTGTAATTCACCTTCATGAAAGCTCTGGGGGTTTCTCATCTCTCTGGAATATTCCATGAGGTCTAGTACTCACAGAAGTGTGAAATCAATTTTATAATTATAAAACTCAGGCCTTACAATACTTAAGTGTCATACTCGTTCTAAAATACATTTGCTCTGCTATTTAAATATGGATATGCAATGTATCTCTTAAGTAACTCTGAGGAAGAGGAGAAGGACATGAATAAAGTCAAGGGCAAGCAGTATGTACCTCCTCAGTCCTGTTTCTCATTCCCTGCCCAAACACCAGAAATAGGTAGACATGTCCAGGTTATTTTATCTCTCACATCCTCCCATTCACTTATGGATAACTTTTTCCAACATACCTCCTTTAATTACTATATGTTATTTATTGGGGCCTTAGCCTATGTCCAAAACTGCTTAAGTATTTCAACTTTAATAGTGAATAGAATTTTTCATTTAAAAAAATCAACCATTTGGAAGTTAATACAACCATTTCCATTTTATAGATGTGGCAACTGATGTTTAGCATGGAGTTGTTTACCCATGGAGGAAAGCAGGACAATTGTAATTTCCAACACATGACTGATTTCCGAGTGAACCTGCCTTTGGGTGTCCCCTGAAATGTGGTGTACAAGTGACAGAACAGTCTTCAGACTCAAACACAGTGGCTGAAATCCAAACGTTATCTACATAAATTTTACAACCTCTCTAACTACTTCTCTGTCTTATAGAAAAAAGATCACTGTCCCTAACTTGCAAGAAATTTATCTTAAAGGGCATTTAAAAAGGAAATATTTTATAACCTAAATGATTCTGTGCTAAAGTATACTATACTAAAATTTGTACTTGTATAAATATTAGATGTACATAAGTAGTTGCTTAAAATTTATAGAATGTGGAGTGGAAATGGTGACTATTAAGAATTTGGTATTATAGTTACCTTTATCTCAATGCTGAAATAATAGGTGAAACTAGTCACCATGTGTTTCCCGATTTTTCTATATAAATAGTGTATTTTTCTATATAAACATCATCTTTCAGGTATGTCTTTCAGTAACAGAAAGCTAACTAACACATCATATAGCTTAATGAGTGGCTTTGAGTGAAAAATGTGCAAGATATAAACATGCAGCTTTGGTCTACAGAATTTACTTTCAGAAGAACAAAATGTATGCTGCCAGCAGGTGACTGAACAAAGCAGGCCCAAGCCAGAAGACAATCTTACATTATTATTTTCACATTTCTTGAATTTTGAATGTGATGGTATATTTAACTTAGAAAAAATTAAAAAAATACCTTTGAGAATTATTCTTTTTTTACTGTCTCCATTGCTGGCTTATACTACAGTAATTGTTTTGTTATTTCTTTATTATAATAATGTCATGAATGGAGGAGGTAAATGTGAAATCTCTAAAATTTTATATAGCATTATAACAAATTATCTAATTGTGCAATACTTGAATATCGTTATCTCCAGTGTTTGGTGTTTTGTATTGATTTTATACTAGTAAAATCTGCATTTCATATTCTCATCATGCCATGCTTTTCAAAACTTTGGTCTTAATGCAGATGGGAAAAAGTTTACTATTTGTATAGAAAGCTTTGTTTTCAATTTTAAAATAAATTATTTAGCCATAACATTGGTGACATATCAGGTATATTTGGAGTATAGTAAAAATTTAAGAATACTGAAAATATTATGTATGTATTTGTTGCTGGGTATCAAACCAGGGCATCATGTATTCACAGAAAACACTCTAAGGACAGAGTTTATTCTCCAGCCCTGACCTTTATAACTGGCATGCTTTGGTTCAATAACTTATCAGTGATGACAGTTAAATACTCATAATAATTAATGTGTCAAGAAACTTCTGTCTGCATTAATGTGCACATAATTAAAATAAATCTTAAATGGAAGCATAGCATAGAGTAAGAATTATTGTTAACAGTCATATTTGTAAACCCATTGTCCATGTAGTTTACATCTATGTGTAGAAAAAATTGGGTATGTACATGGTACTTGTTATATTTTTCTTTTTGTAATCCACTAATGACAATATTAATACTTGGGAAACTTAATGAAATACCAGTTTGCTTGAAATTTAATTAATATATTTTTCCTTGTATTTGGATTTTTTTTTTTTTTGGTTTTTCGAGACAGGGTTTCTGTGTAGCTTTGGAGCCTATCCTGGGACTTGCTCTGGAGACCAGGCTGACCTCAACTTCACAGAGATCCACCTGCCTCTGCCTTCCGAGTCCTGAGATTAAAGGCGTGTACCACCAACTCCCGGCTGTATTTGGATCTTTTAATTTTACTGATACACAGATTTCAAAGTCAGAGATAATGTCATGACAAATGTGCTATGGAGGTCATTAGCCAAGAAACTACAATGAAATGTGAGAAGCAATTATGGATTGTTTCATTTGAAAGCAAAGACTGAAGTAGCTTATTGGGATGGAAACAAATTAAGCTCATTTTACATTGCAGGTGATCAGAATTGTGAGAATATTTCATCAGTAAACCATCGACTATTCCAAACCTTCTAATTTTCACTGTGGAACACTTACAGGTCTGACAGTGATTTTCGGTGGGTCCCCAGCAGCGGCCAGTACAGGACTTATGGCATCTTCCACCTGCAGAAAAGAAAAAGAAGGAGAAAGGCCGTGTTTACTATAGCTTTTCATTCTTGTACCTTCCCAATGAAACTCTCTTGTTTCTGGCTGGGAATTTTAAGTCATGCTAGAACTGAGATATATCCCTAAAAATGTTCACTTATTTACCAAAACCTGAATGCTCCTTGTAAGATAAACTAAAGCACAATGTCCTTGTATGTGAAATTGTCCTATATTTTACATAAAAAAGAAATGAGTCTATTTTTTAATATTTCTTCAGGCAGAAATAAGTAGTTGTATTCTTTCATTTTGACTATTGGACATTGATATTTCCTTGATCTATACTACTTAATGGATTTTCCAAAGCTCACAACTAAATGATAGCAACCAATATTAAAAATTAAGGGGCAATAATAATTCAAAGGAAGAAGCTGCAGTCTATGTCAGCAAGAATATATTATTCAATCACATTATAAACCCTCAGACTAAGAGGCAAACTCAAACACCAAAAAATTAAAATAAAATGGAATGTTTTAGGAAGCTTTATGCCAGTTCTAATACGTAGGCCTAAAATTTTGCTGTTACCTAAATTTTTAAAGGGCATCCTTTAAGTCCCAAGAAGAAAGTTTCATATGTTTTTTTTTTTTTTTTCTATTTGGGGTATAGCTGTCCCACAGACTACTTGGTACTAAGCACATGAACTAGAGGAAACCATGTGAGTGGACTACCCTTGAAACTTGTTTCTGAATTTTACTCAAAACTTCAATGGGTCTCTGGCTTCTCTTTAGGATTGAGTGTACATGAAAAGCTATTAAAGACTCAAACCTCTCTATAGAAAGTTTTTTTTTAAGAACTTTGTTCATTTTTTTGCCGGGCGGTGGTGTGGATGCCTTTAATCTCAGAACTTGGGAGGCAGAGGCCGGAGAATCTCTGTGAGTTCGAGACCAGCCTGGACTACAAGAGCTAGTTCCAGGACAGCCTCCAAATCCAAAGCCACAGAGAAACCCTGTTTCGAAATCCACTCCCCCCCAAAAAAAGAACTTTGTTCATTTTTTACTATTAATTACAAATTCAACATACTTAATCAAATCCTTACACCAAATGTTACTGTCTTCCCTTAGTCACAGGTTTTGAATCCTTAACTGAGAACTCTTACTACTTAGCAGTTTTCCCTCTCCAATGAAGGTGCCCAAGAGAACCTACAAAGATTGACACTCTCACTGATAAACTGACTTGACTGACAATTTCCCTGGCTGAACCTTAGGCCACCTGAGAGTCTATCTTTGGAATCGAAGAGAGCCATGTCCAAGCTCAGTAATGTGGTGGCTCTCACATGTAGTCATCTTTTACAAAGTGGAGGGACCCTTTTGGAACAGTTTATTTAAAGCGAGCTTGGTGAGGCACGTTTACTGATAACAGGAGCATGCAATATCCTTCTTTGTGCCATCTGCCTGTTTGAATCTAAACATATTATAACCACACAATGCAAGCTCATTCTAGCTGACAGGAAAAGAACTCCATCTGGACCAAACAACATAATTTTAATCAGTGATAATGATAATTGTTATTAAAAACTTACAGGAGTTCCTTTGTACTAAATTAATAAATCTAAATAAATGTCATTTAGACCAGCGGAAATTAGACATCACTGTGTGTCAGAATGAGAATCTGTGAAAACTTTTTTGAGGACAAACTTTTTTATTAGAAAGTAGATAAAGTGCTTTTGTGGATTCACGAAAATCTTTTAGATAGATCGATTAAATGTTCTGTTAATTGAATCCATCTATACTTGAGAATAATCTACCATTTAATCTATGACTTCTTTAATTGCATTTGGGAACAATAAAATATTGAACTTTACTCTTCACAGTCAGAATATTATCTATTTAAAGTATAAAAACCAAAGGAAAATAGAAAAAAGAATACCACACATAATTAGTATTAATAACAGTCAATTTTTTTATTCTGTTTCATTTTGGTTGAGTTGAAAATTTTGTTTTAAAGTTTAATTACTACTCTGAGATTTATTCCCAGATTCAGAATATGATTGTGTCATTTTGAAATTTTATTTGGTCATATTGATTTTCATCTGTGTTTATCAAAATCCTCCTTGACTATTTGAAAGGATGCTTCCACCAGCAGCTTATGGAGGACTGTCCATCTTTGGCATCCTCTGTGCTCTTTGGAAAATGTGGGCAACTGATTTTTCACACAGTTAAGACTGCTTGAGTACATTTTTCATGTTTCTATCTTATTGTACACTAGAGAAGCTTACTTAAATGGGGTGTGTTTTTTGCAAATGGAGGGGTAGCCTTTACGTAACTACCTTGATTACTTATCCTTTAGGAGCTTTTACACTAACTGTCCAAAGAACATGCCACCCTGTGATCTTTAAATGGGACAATACCAAAATTATTTCCAGTGAGTTATGGCAAAACAGTCATTGTTACCATATGTGACCAAAGTTGCTACCTAGACTTTTTTGGAAGTAACAATTTGCTATGTCTTTATCCAATACCTGATATAATTGTGTTTTTTCTATTTTTTATTTAAATTAGAAACAAGCTTGTTTTACATGTTGATCCCAGTTCCCTCTCCCTCCCCTCCTCCCCTGCCTGCCACTAACCCTCTGTCCCATCCCCTTTCTGCTTCCCAGGGAAGGTGAGGCCTTCCATGGGGGACCTTCAAAGTCTGTCACATCATTTGGGGCAGGGCCTAGGGCCTCCCCCATGTGTCTAAGCTGAGAGAGTATCCCTCTATGTTGAATGGGCTCCCAAAGTCTATTCATACACTAGGGATAAATACTGGTCCACTACCAGAGGCCCCATAAGTTAATTGACTATATGATTTGTGAAGTTTGGGTAAATGTTTTTAAACATGTTTGAAAGCTAGATGTGCTGGTGCGCAACTGTAATACCAGTAGAGATGTAAAAAGTTGGTTCAAGAGAAAAGTCTGGATAATGTGAAAACCCAACAATTACCACAGCACAAAATAAACACGCCATACCAAAGCAAAACATGCTAATAACCTTTATTTTATACCATTTCTATTGCATAAAGCTGTCAAAGAGATAATGAGGTAAAGGGTTTCTATAATAATCATGAGTTAAACATGGTGAAGAAAACAATAATCAACAAATCTCTTTCCTTCCTTCCCTCTTTCCTTCCTTCCCTCCTTCCTTCCTCCCTCCCTTCCTCCCTCCCTCCCTCCCTTCCTCCCTCCCTCCCTCCCTCCCTTCCCTCCCTCCTCCCTCCCTCCCCCTCCCTCCCCTCCCTCCCTCCCTCCCTCCTCCCTCCCTCCCTCCCTCCCTCCCTCCTTCCTTCCTTCCTTCCTACCTTCCATCTTTGCCACCTTATTTCCCTGTATATTAGGTAGTAGGTGGTAAACTATTGACTAGAAACAGACAGGACTATCACCTTCACAAGCTTTAGCATTAACTTCGGTTTATGCTGATACACTGATATGGAAAGCTTTGACACCTTGGTGTAGGGAGACACTGTAGCCCCTCCTCCTAGTAGCCCGGACAGGTGTTCCAGGACATAGCTGTGAGGGCGTGGTGAGGGGAAGTCTAAGGTGACTAGAGAACGGTTCTTAAGGGACCCCGAACACATGAATAGCCTTTCTTTTCTGGCCCCTCTCTCTGGCTGCCTTGATGCCCCTGGCACTCTCTGGCTTGTGTTTGGGCTGGTGTTTATCTGAATAAAGAAACCTTAGCCTTATGGACTGCGGATCGATCTCATTACCTTGGTTTCCGTGTTTACCCTCTTTGGGGGAGAGGTCACAGAAAGATCCAATACATTTAATTTTTTTCACTGCATATGCTTTTATTATACCTCCTTTATTATTATTATTTTATTATTTTATTATGCTTCCTAATAATTCTACCATAAATAATGCAGGGTCGCTTTAGTATAGACTTTTCCCACAAGCATTTTCTTTTATGTTTATTTCTATATTTTGCTTTTATTGAAAGTAGATTTTTTTCTCACATAATACCTCCTGACTTTGGTTTCCCCTCCCTCTACTCCTCCCAGTTCCTCCCCACTCAGATCCATCTGCTCTCTGTCTTTTATTATAAAACAAACAGACTTCTAAGATAATAATAAAATATAACAGACTATAATAAAATGCAATACAGATAAAAACTAATGGATCAGAATGGGACAAAACAAACACAAAGAAGGAAAAGAGCCAAGAGAAGGCACAAGAAACAAATATTGAGGCAGAGACCCATTTTTCACACTCTGGAATCCCTTAAAAACACTAAAATGGAGCCCATTGTATATTATATCATATTATATATTACACACACACACACACACACACACACACACACACACACAGGACCTATAGGGTAAAAAGAGAGAAAATATATAAATAACATAAAATAAAAAACCAACAACAAAAACAAACAACACCCCCCCACACACACAGTATGAGGTAAGAACCCTGCAAAGATGCTCCTGAGTCCATGCTATGTTGGCATCTACTGCTGTTTATTTCCCCAGTCAGACTCCCTTAAGGAAGACTACGTTTTTCATTTGCAAGTGGTTATCAATTGCCGATATGTTCACTGATCCTTTCAGCTCTAGGAGCACATCTGATGCAGACTCCTTAAGCCCTATGCATGCTTCTGCAGTCTCTGTGTTTGTGTGAGCTTTGGTCATGCTGATTTAGAGGGCCTTCCTCCCTTGATGTCCTCCTTTCCCTTTGGCTCTTACTGCCTCCTCTCTCAGGGTTTCCTGGGTTCTGAGGAAGGGATTTGATGGAGACAACCAGTTTAGGGCTGAGTGTTCCAGGGTCTCCAACACTCTGTGAGTCTCTGTATTTGTTCCCATCAGCTGTAGAAGGAGGCTTCTCTGCTGATGGTTGAGCAAGGCAATAGGCTATATAGTCTAGCAAAACTCCTTTAAGAGTCATTTAATTTCTATATTCTTTTAGTACAACAGTCATATTTAGTTTTTTACTAAATCCCTGAGTTATATAATCTCTGGTTCTTGGTCACCCAAGCTGTGTCATATATGGGTTCCATCTCCTGGAGTGAGTCTTAATCAAATCAGATACCGGTTGGTTCCTTGCACGGGTTTTGTTCCACCTGTGTTTTGTGCAGTGTCCAGTGAAATAGGAAAATGCTACATTTCTGATATGGTGATTTTTACTAATATACTCTTTAAGGAGATAGATCACCCAGGATCCTGTTGGTGAAAGGAGAAGAAGACTTTCTGATAGGTCCCTGTTGGTCCCCCAAAGAACAAAAGTCCAATATCTTACTTGAAATTCACTTCCTTCTTTCTATTCTCAGATATAAGTATTTTCAATAGTTCTGATCTCAGGTGCAAAAAGAAATCATGTATACTACTAATACTTTATTGTGATCCAGTTTTGCAAACTACTCTAGAAATATGGTTTTTAAATGAGTACTTTAAACAGAAAAAAAATAGGTCAGGCCCCAGAATGAATAAGTAGGAACAATATTTCATGATTTTGCCACTACAGTCCAAATTGATCCATATACATCGCAAGTAGTTACAAGACTATTTTCTACTGTATATTTTAATAATTATTTTTGTAATGAAACAAAGGATTTATATTTTTCTTTTATCACAAATGGATTTTTTTCTCATATGATGTTCTTGATTACTGTTTCCACTTCCTCTATTCCTCCCAGTCCCTTCACGCCTCCCTGACAATCCAGATCCAACTGCTTTCTATCTCTTATTAGAAAACAAACAGGTTCATAAGGGCTAATAAAATTATATATATGTATATGTATATACATATATATAAATTATATGTAGGTATGTATGTAATGCTATACAATGTATAACAATAAAATTATGTATTATATAAAATACATATGGTATTATACAATATATCATAATAAAATTGTATATATGATAAAACAAAAACTAACCCATCAGAATAGGAAAAAACAAAACAACATAAATACTCCAGAAGAGTCTAAGAAAAGGTACATGAAACAGACCCATTTGTTCACACATTCAGGTGTCCTAGAAAACACTAGACTGTAAGCCGTAATACATATATGGAGGGGGTAAAAAGAGAGAAAAATATAAATAAAATCAATGTTAAAAATAAGATTTTTTAAAATGGAAAAGCCCTGACATGAAATTATGAGACAAGGAACCACCAAGATGCCATTGAACTCATTTTCTGTTGGCCATTTACTGCTTGGCATGCAGTCTATCCTTAAGAGTAATTTTTATTTTTCTCAGTGAGACTTCCTTGGAGGAAACTAAAGTTTCATTTGCAAGTGGCTATCATTTGGAGGTTGCTCTGGGTTAAGGATGGGGAATGTGGCCCTTTTCCTTTGTGTTCTAGGACTCCATCTTGTCCAGACCCACGCATTTCTTGTGAATGCTGCCTCAGTCTCTGTGAGTTCTTATCTGTGTTGATCCTGCTGATTTAGGAGGCCTGTATTCTTTGGTGTCCTCCATCCCCTCTGGCACTTACATTCTTGGGCCTCTTCTTCTGTGCATTCCCTGAACCCTGAAGGCTAGATCTGATGAAGAAAGCCCTTTTAGGCCTCATACATCTCTGTATTTGTTCCCATCTGCTACAGGAGGAAACTTCTCTCTACTGGCAGAGCATGGCACTGATCTATGTATAGCAGAATGTTATGATTCTTTTAAAGTTGTGCAAGAAAATATACACCCCTCTCAGGAATCATGTTTTACTAATGACTTAGTGAAAGCAGTTACTTTATACTGTTTGTCATTTCAGTCAGCACATGAAATTAAAAAATTCAAAACAAATACTTTTATTTCTTTTCACTATATATTAATGTCTTATAGTAAGTGCTGAGTATCACACACCAGCATTATTTTAATTCATATCTAATCCTTCTGCTTTGACAATACATTATTTATCATGGAAGTTAGCAAATGTGACTGAGGACTTCCATCTTTTATACCGGTCCAGAGATTTTACTAAAAACGTAGCTCTCACACGTTCTTTTAGGGAACTAGAATCCTTGAACAGCTTTTATATTTTAAGAGTCATAAATTCATGCCATGAGTTTTGCCTATTGTGCAAATGCCTGGCAGGAGAGATGGGATTCAATATCTACCCTATAATGTTCTCTGCAAGTAATATGGCCAGACAGCTGAAGAGTCACAAAATATGAAGCCACTGAGAGCCATAAAGGATTATGTCCTCAACCTGCCTTCAGCTAAAGGCAATGCAGGCATATCTTTGGATTTTCCTCTTAGTCCCTTAGCAAACTGGAAGTCTTGACCTCTTAAAAAGACTTTTACTAAGGAAACATGTAAAAGAAAACTACATAATTCAAAACATAAGAGAAGCCCATTCATTGAAATTCTATGTTGAACCATTCGCTAGTATGGGTGTGTTTAAAGATGAGTACATCAATGCCCTGCCTTGTGGGAGATTTTAATATCCAGGAAACTGGCAGAGAAATAGGCACATGGTTATTATGGCATCAGCATTTGTTATTAGTGGAATATATATAATAGGGGGGATTTGAGAACACTTACAGAGAACGCCTTTTTTTCTGTTAGACTTGATCACCTACTTTCCTTCCAGTACAGAAGGAAAAGGAAGGAGATGTTTGTAGTCAACAATTTACCTAAATCATTACTCAGAGTCCTTGATGAACCCAGCTTTCTGGGGCCTTAATGTAAGGTAGACTTCGATTAATTTGCATGAAGAACAGAGCTGTGGCATGAGTTTGCATTACATCCATAGCTGCTTTCTAACCACCTGGACTTGACTTACATTTCATACATTTTGTTCAGGTCTTGAAAAGATATAGTTTGTTCATCAGAGTAATAAATGGCTTTTTGGTTATGGTTTTATGAAATTAAGGCTGACTCTTAGCAGTTTTGGGAAGGTATTTATTCCATTGTGGGTTGAGACACTGAAATACATGTCTCCACAAAGCAATGCTAGAGAATCATATACTACTGGGAAAGATGTTAGTATATAAGCTTAGGACAAGGCACATTTTTTTTATATAATTTACTGAGTCCAGTTCTGCTTCCCATATACTCACAGGTGTAGGGATCCACACTGGACATGGTTGACCTATCAGGGGTCACAACCTGAAAGGAAATCCATTCTCCCCTCCACTAGAACCTATCAACTGTCAACAACTCCTCAGCTAGGGGTGGAGTTTGTGAGTCACTCCCCATCCATGTTGACTGAATTGATCTTACACAGGTCCTCTGAAAATAACCATAACTGTTCTGAGTTCATAAATGCAGGGCTCTGTCATATCCAGATGATACAGATGAACCCTAATCCTTCCTGACCTGTGGCTCTCCTGGTCCTCCCTGACCTGTGGCTCTCCTGGTTCTCCCTGACCTGTGGCTTTCCTGGTCCTCTCTGACTTGTGGCTTTCCTGGTCCTCTCTGACCTGTGGCTCTCCTGGTTCTCCCCGACCTATGGGCTCTCCTGGTCTTCCCTGACCTGTGGTTCTCACACTTTTTCTAATCTCTCTATCATGTTATTTCTTGAGCCTGGGCAGGGAAGGGGTTATTATGCAGATCATATATATATATATATATATATATATATTATATATATATATATGCACTCCACAGACACTTATGCACGTATTCTCTCTTTGATCAGCCATTCACTGTTGTAATTGAATTTCTCCTTTCAGCTCCTATCTTGCCTCTTAATTTGAAAGTTAATTATTAAATAGTAATTTTAACTTTCATACATTCATGTAGTCAAAATGAGATAGACAGCTACTTATACTTGGTAGAAAGAAAAAAAAACACAAAATTTAAAAGAAATGTACAGCCCTGAACTGGCCATCTTCTGTAATCAGGCCAAAGCTCAAGTGGAGGGACTGGGGCACCAACCCCACCACAAAATTTTCAACCTACTGTTTGTCCTGCCTGCAGAATGTTCTGGGACTACAGCCTAGCAGAAATACCATCAAAGAGACCAAAGAGACTTCTTCCTGCAACTGATGGGAGCAGATGCAGTGTCTCTCAGCCAAACATTAGGTAGAGCTTTGGGATTCCTGGGGAGGGGCAGTAGTAAAGGATCTGAGGAACCTCAGACTTCAGTGACAACACAAAAGAATGTCTAGGATCTCCATGACTCAGGGCAATGGCAAGATATCTGAGAGGACAGGAGTTGGGGTGAGGGTCCAGCAATGTTGGTGAGGATCCAGTGATGATGATGGTGTGTCAGAAGCCTTGAACCAAAGCAATGACTCATTGCATTGATCACTGTGTGTGTGTGGCTGATTGCATGACACACTACAGCACCCAATGCCACTAGGAAGAATGAAGAGGTGTTGGAAAGATGGAGGACCTGGGTGGTGGTGGTGGTGCATTCCTTTAATCTCAGCACTCAGACAGAGAGGCAAGTGGATCTCTTTGAGTTCGAGGCCAGGAGCTACACAAAGAAACACTGTCTCAAAAACTCAAAAAGCAAAAACCCAAAAGATGGAGGAACAAGGTAGGTTTTTGTTTGTTTGTTCTTTAACTGATTTTTGTGGGGGATTTCTTTGTGGGGTTTTGCTGCAGGGGTAAGGGAAGGATACAGAGAGGTAAAATTTCCAAAGAATCAAATAATCAATGAAGAATTATGTTATTACAAAACAAGGCCCACAGAATCAATTGACCAGGGCTCATGAGGGGCTTTCAGAGATCAGAGAGCATTTAGGGATCTGACCTAGGTCCTCTGAATTTGTGTTATGGTGGAGTAGCTTGGAGTTCTTGGAGGATTTTTAACAGGGGAAGTGGGGGCAGTCTGACTCTTTTGCCTGCTTCTGGGACACTTTTCCTCCTGCTCAGTTGCCTCATCGCTGTCCACCCTTGATGTGATAGTATGTGCCTGGTCTTACTGTATTTTGTTATGCTGTGTTAGGTTGATAGTATGTGCCTGGTCTTACTGTATCTTGTTATGCTGTGTTACGTTGATGGGTTGATGTACCTGGGAAGTCTGATCTTTCTGACAGGAAATGAGGGAAGCAGTGAATCTGGTGTAGAGGGGAGGTGGTGGGGACAGACTGAAGGAACAGGATGGAGAGAAAATTATGGCCAGGATATAATATGAGAGGATAATTTTTTTAAAAAATGTACAATGGGAGTTTGTTTCATGGCACAATTAATTAAATAATAAATCATTCAACTAAATTTTAAGTAGTAACTTTACTGAAATAGAGATATATAATGTCAACCTGGAAAAACTAGATTTTTTAAAAAACCTAGATACATTTCTATCATTTAGTCAATGATTTGGAAAAGCATATATACTCATATGATGAAGTTAAATATTGAACAGAAGTGTGAAACTCTTCAAATTTAGCCCGCAATTCTTTTATATATTGCTTCTTCAGAGACTCAATC
Organism: Cricetulus griseus; assembly: GCF_003668045.3. Lineage (NCBI taxonomy): Eukaryota > Metazoa > Chordata > Mammalia > Rodentia > Cricetidae > Cricetulus > Cricetulus griseus. Next base: position 421,999,820 of record NC_048595.1, read on the forward strand.
TCTTACTACTAATCAATGGCTACCACAGCACACTAGGTACTAAGCCCTTTGCTAGTTACCATTTCTCTTGAGTGCACCTGAAAACAGAAATCAATACATAAGAAAAATGGCAATGACAGAAATCCAAGGTATATGTGCAAGGCTAGACAGAGTAAATTAGGTAATTCTACCTTGATGCTGGTTTTCAAAATTTTATACTTGGTTTAAGATAACTTAATTGCTGGCCTCACTTACAGTCTGACTTACTTATGATCTCTGTTCTGTATAGACATAGTAATCTCAGTTAGACATGTGAACATCAGCTGGTCTTCTACCTCTCAAAATTAAAGCAATGGTTCTCACTAGGGTATTCTAGATCCTACAGTACTCAGCACTCTCCTCCCTGCCTCCATGGTTCTATCTCTTATTCCCTTCCTCATGGCTTGGTCCTCCCATGTGCACCTCCTGCTGTCTTTATTCAAGTCTTTATGTTAGGATGAATAGGTCTTCGGTCATATGTAGCATAATTCAGTTAACTATTTTGTTTAGTAAATTGTTTTCTTTTGATGTAAGAGATCAGTACATATTATTAATTAAAACCAACACTGAAAAATATTACTAGTTTGCAATCATATTTTTCAGATGATTTGGAGATTCAAATGATGCTTTGGATGTCAGAAAGAACTTGAACATGTTTTTCAACATCTCCTCCTTGGAAACATTAAATGGGACCTGGAAGGGCTGTGTGGATTTCTGGTGAGTAGCACATACATCAGAGAACTTGATGAAACATTTGATGTGCTAGCTGGCTTGGACTGATGGGCTGGCAACAGAAATGTGCCAAAGGTCTCTGAACACATCTATCATATTTGACCTTTTAATCACTGAGGTGGATTAAACATTTGAAATATGCTTTCCATGTTGGCAAGTGGCACAGGGCTAGGAGGGTAACAAATCTCTAATGGGGGTTAACCATTCGGTTTTTGAAAGAATTTGGTAGATAAGAACCCAAATGAACATTATCACATTAAATGACAGTGATAGAAACACCAACATCTGTGGTTCTAAACCAACATTTTATGTAAATAACTATGAATACACAATCAAACACAAAGTCCATATGCAATAAGACGTGCCAGCTGTCATTATTTTACAGACAGATTAATTAACCTCTCCCTCTGTGCTTTGCTCTTGTACTTTGTTCTTCACATTATTTTATAAGCATAGATGTTTGCTTCAGACTGCCTGTTCTCTATAATATTAGTCACCAACAACACTTGTTAAATATTCCCATGTACTGAGCACCCTCTACATTCTACCCTGGAGACTGTTCAACAAACACTTTCTTGATTTTACTCAAATTACACCATAATCATTGTTTGATTTTTAACTTTATATGTTAGACAGAAGACAACCTTATGTGAAGACAGAGACGTATCTTTTATTACACATGAGATATTTATACATAAAGCATGTTGTCAAAATTGAGGGAGGGATGCTTATCTTTTAATTTCTAATTGGCAATTGCTTTTTGCCTCTACTATGTGTTATTCCATTTTTCATACTTAGGGAAGTTAAAATACTATTGCATATATAACCAATTTACAGCATTGACATGTATTCTCCTAAGCGTCATCTGTTCTTCATACACGAAACACTTATGGAAGTAAGTGCTTGCCAAACATAAAGGAAAAGAAAGACACATGTTTTTATTAAGTGGGATAAAAGTGGAAGATACAAGCATTGGAATCAGTTTTGTCTGCCTCTAACTGTTACTATTTACAATTATTAGGATCTTGAATAAGAAATTAACCACACACACACACACACACACACACACACACACACACACACACACACACACACACACAGCTTATTTTCCAAAGATAAAAAATAAAAACACATAAAAGAGACGGTGATAACTGCTCCATACTTATATTAGACATGACGAAGAACAACGATATGTTTTAAATGTATGTCATGTAATAAGCTTCAAAGTTAGTTCCCTTCTCCAGCCATCATAGCATCTTGTATAAAAATATCACATCACTGTAAAGAAAATTAAAGAAGAGAGTGTAAAAATAATTTTCAAGTAGATAAAACCATTTATGACTGTCTGGAAATGATCAGTTGTTCAGCTGAGTTTCAAAGATCATGTGGTAGGAGAAAGGGGTATGATAGAAGCTTTGGCAGAACTGGAAGATAAGTACAAATATTCATCATATTTTGAGTAAAGTATGAATATCAGTCTCAGCAAGACTGTTCCTTATAATCTAAATCCAGGAAAATTTTCCCAATCATGGAACCCCACCCTCTTGTGTGCCTCAGAATAGTTGCACTGAAGAATAGAGAGGAACCAGAGGATATTCCAAGGAGCACATCAAAAGAGTCAGGCAGAAACCCAGATATAACAAATGTTTACTTACGTGCAAAGGATTGGGTATCACTGATGCTGGGGTCTCAACCTACACAACATTCTATTTTTGTTATGATGGTCCCTATGCAACTATGAGCTCCCACATGTTTAGTACCTGAGTAATGTTGCATGTACCAAACCTGGTATTAAAGCCAATATTCCAGCCAAGCACATCCCATGGTATGCAAAGCACTTCCTAGGTCCACATTTGTTAAATCTTTCTCTTACTATACCTCCACCCCTAGCTGTCTCTCCTCCTTTCTATAGGAAAGTTATGCTTCCTACTTCCTCCTCATTGATTGATGGAATCAGCAACTGCCAGATTGTTATAACTTCTTTCATCTCTCTGTTGTTACAATTCTTTTCCCACAGTTTTTGCAATTCTTCATGAACACATGTTGTGACCTTAGTAATTGTGTGTGTGTGAGTGAGTATGTGAGTGAGTGTGCACGCACGCGCACTCACTCACATACTCACTCACACACACACACACACACACACACACACACACACACACACAGAGAGAGAGAGAGAGAGAGAGAGAGAGAGAGAGAGAGAGAGCAAGACAGTTGGATCCCATGGGATAAAAGACTTAGTTATGTTAGAGGAAAGAGAGGGGATTATGGGTATGTCTATATTTGTAATGATTAGCCTTCAGAGAAGTCAGTTATTGAGGATCAGTATAGACTGGCTCTCTATTATCATGGACATAGGTACCCACCAGATAGCTGTGAGGTATCACAGCCTCTGTTTCCATTTGCCTCTAAGAAGGAAACATATATTAATCTGTGGATTACTAAGAACTGGGGATTATCATGGGGAAAATGAGAAGGACAAAAATACTGGAAGTTCCTTAAGGGAAGAAACCATTTTCTCACTACCATTTCTATCACTGCTAAACACACAGTGGGATTCTCAGATGGAAGAAACCAGCATTTCCTTTACTAAGAGGGTGGTATTTTTCACAACACAGCAATCACGTGGCTTCTTCAACCCTGAAAGATTTCAATTCTGAAATGCCTTATAAGGCTTGTGGTTTGGGGCTTTATAATTATGACATGGGTCATTAATCTTGTAGCCTCCCTTTTTTATTATCTCTGCAATTGAGACAGAGTTTTTGTTACAGATTGCTAGCCTGTAGCAGCCAGTTGGAGAGATGCGACATCCCTGAGACAGATAACAAAGAAAAATGGGGAGCAAATTGGAACAGATTAGGTAGTTCTGCAGCACTGTATTAAACAAGCTCTTCTGAGTGCAGCCATCAGACTTCTCATAGCATTTTCCTCCCATTTTTCCATCAGCCACCAAGACTTAGCTGTTAAGGGACTCTGTGTGTAGTGTGTATGTGTGTGCCATGTGTGAGCATCTGTCTGTCTGTCTGCCTCTTTTTCTCTCTTTTCCAAGTCCTCACATTTAAGTATGAACAACCCATAGTTAGTGAAGAAGACACACCATCTCTAAAAGGCTACTGCAAGCCTGAGGAAAGAATATGTGATTTTAAAATTGACTGAGGTTAAAAGAAAGTGAAGCACGAGCTGTTATAATAAGTAATATGCCTAAAATGGCTCAGTGTGGGATGTTTTTATTAATTCACTTTTTGAAGTTTATATACAAAAAGTTCATATGTTATGAAAATTTCATACATATGAAATTCAAGGATAATGGATTAATAATACATTTAAAATCTGATTCAATCAACAAGCTATTTCAGTGGGGTTTCTTAGTGCTGAATACTAGAACGACCTGGACATGTAGTTACTGTTAATAGAAAAAAAATAAAACAGACAAATGGCTTTTCAAGCCACTGACTATAAACTTATGGTATTCTATTACAGACTATTAAAAACAAATATAAACCAAACTGACTGTTATTAAGCTCAAGGTTTTTATTTTCTAAAAGGAAATAATGTTTTTGTAATTATTTGAAAGATAATATCAGAATGAGCATCAGCTGATATATGAAGAAATAAGTCACAGCTTAGACGCATACTAATTTCACTCTGTAAAGAGAAAACATGGCTCTAGGTATTTATTTCTCATGAAAACCTTCAAAGAAACGTACTACTGCTGATTGGAATGATGATGCCGAGAAGATTAATAAATTCTATCATATATGAAGTGATATGTTTGGGATTCAATCCAGTAATAGATGCTTCAAGGTCCAAATACTCATTCAAGATAACCAATTCTCTAATTAGTGTTACCGACAAGAATCGAACCACCATTTACATTAATGAGGGATGCATACGCTGAAGTTATTGAAATATACATATACATAGGAAAAACAGTTTTATTTCATATAATACCTGGTTTATGATGGGATTAGTACAAATACTGACATTTAATGGCCTTTAGGAGGCAAAGAAGCCAATCATCAGGTAAGGCTGTTAAGTGAGATAATGAGCAAAGACAGTTATTCAAAGTCGCTTAAGAGATAGCTTATCTGGGCTCAGAAAAAGATGGCTGGGGACTTTTGTGATGTATGCGATGAAAGAGATGAGAAGGACAGGAACAAATGTGCCACATATGAATGTCAAGAACGTTAGAAATGTGTCCTTGTCCCCACCACTACCTATCCTAATAACTACATGTGTATTTGGTTATAAAATGTTGTGGTAGTTAAGTGACTTTCTGTTTCACAAAAATATATAAACTGAATATCAATAAATATTAATTTTTCCCACTGGACAAAAGTAGGCAGATACCTTTGTCAACAACCATCCCGATCTTTAGGCATTGTTTATTCTACTGTCAATAAATGACAGTATTTCCAATTTGATATGTGAGATTTAATGAACTTGAGAAATGTAGGAGTGATGGGTATCAGAGCTGCCTCACTTTAAAATCATTTATGCTTATTGCTGTAGTTTTCCTTGTCAAGTCAATTTTGTTACTCTTGAAGACATACACTGTTACATAATTTAGATTCCTAGTTTAATGCTGTATTCTACTTCTTATTACTGAAGATATAATGCTCCAATTAATCTGAATTAATTCTATAGAAAAAAAATTACTTAAAAAAAGAATCTTACATTAAAATCTTCGTTTAATAAAGCATGAAGAAGTGGGAAAAATAAGAGCAGCAGATTGGAGGACCTACTTTTAAGATGGCTTTTCCTTTGTGCATTTTTTATCCATGCTTGTTATTTCTTTTATATATTTCTTTTACTTGTATTTTAAATAGAACTTTAAGAGAAATGTCACTGCATAATTTCCTCTCCACTTTTTTCTTCCCTACTTAAAAAGAGCACCTACAATTGGCAAAAGAATCACCCCTAAATAGAACATAATTTGTTCTTCCCAGGCAGGAGAATTAAATAAGAGCTGCATAGAGCAACTAACAGCAATCTGGGTTCAACAGCTCTGTTAGCAGGTCAGCAGTTTGATCTACTTTATTCTGCTACACCCTGGTCCCTATAGAGATAGGACAGCCCCTGTCTCTGCTCTCTGAGGCAGCCAGAAATCTCCATACCACCTCTGAGGAAAATACTGGGAGCAAAGTGGTTTAGAGAGCCAAAAAAGGAGAGAGAATACACACATTAGCTTTCAAAGTGTCACTAAAAGGCAACTATTTGAATGTCTTTGCTTCAAAAGGTTTCACGTTACTTGTAAGCAGTTTTCTTTGCTTCAAGCTTTATTAAAATATCAAGTTATTAGAGGAAATGGAGAAGGGACATAAAAATCTAGAATACTACTCCATTGTGCAATTGAGTTCCTTGAGGTCACTTTCACTGGAAAAGAAGGACATGCATACAGTAATGAAATCTGTGACTGGCAGTTGCAGAGCAGGGCAGCCACAGTTATTCCCACACTCAAAACAAATCAGAAAGGATGCAATAGGGCAATACTGCCCAGAGTCAGTGTAGCTGTCATCCAATTCACACAGGAGCTTGAAAACACCAAATAGGTGTGAAAATATATGTTATCTACAATCCAAGTTACACTTAAAAGAAAATCATCTTGTGGTACTTGATAAATCTTTTTATTTATTAATAACTCATTTGAATCAAAATGTATTCCTTATCCACTCATGATGAGTCTTTTGCTTTATATAAATTCAACTACTATTTTTGACTTTGTAATTTAATTGCAGATTTTATCTCCTTTCCTTTTCCTCCCTTCAAAACCTCACATACCCAACTCCCTGATCGCCTTCAAATTCATGGATTACCTTTTCATTCATTGTTATTACATGCATATATGTAAAAATACATACATATGTATTTTTAATATAAACTGTTGATTACATATAGTTACTTATATGTCTGCTTTCAGGTCTGACTTTGGCCATGACAACCAATTGATGGGTCTTCCCTGGGGAAGACCACCTGCTCCTACTTTTAATCACCTACCTGTAGGGGGACAAGAACCCCTGAACAAAGTGGGAGTACCAGGGGGGCATGGAGAGGAAGGAGGTGGGAAGGGAAGAAGGAGAGGGGGGAGGAGAACACGAGGATAAGACAGGGGAGGAATAGAGGAGGGCAAGAAAGGAGACGCCTTGATAGAGGGAGACATTACAGGTATGGCGAGAGGTCTGGCATAGGGGAAATTTTAGGGGATCCACAGGGATGACCCCAACTAAGAATCCAAGCAGTGGTGGAGAAGATGCCACTGATGCCCTTCACCTATAATGAGATTGAGGTCTACCTTGGCTACCATCCCTATAGCCTTCATCCAGTAGCTGTTTGAACCAGAAATAGGCACCCAGAGCTAAGCACTGAACCATACTACTGAAATCCAGTTGTGGAGAGGGAGGAGTGATGAGCAAAGGAGCCAAGATGGGACTACAGAAACTTGCAGAAACTGTTGACCTGACCTAGTGAGAGTATGGAGACCCTAGTCATAAAGCTGGGGAAACAGCATTGGACCAAAAGCAAGCCCTCTGTATGTGGGTACCAGCTAGGAGGCCAAGACAGTCTATGGGACCTCTAACAGTGGAGCCAGTCTTTAGCCTTAGAGCACTTTGGGAGCCCATTCCCTATGGAGGGATTCTACTGCAGCCCAGACAGCAAGAAGGGCCTAGGCCCTCCCCCAAATGATGTGACAGACTTTGAAGGTCCCTGGTGGAGGGCCTCACTATCCCTGTGGATGAGTTGCAGGTGGGTTAGAGGGGTTGGTGGGGAACTTGGGAGGATAGGCAGGTAAGGAAATGGGGGGATGGATATGTAAATTAGTATTAATTAAAGAAATTAAATTAAAAACTATTTTAGACATAGAGCAAAGGATTACCAGCCTACAATCCACACCTCCTGAGAAACTAGGAAACAAGGAGGACCCTAAGAAAGACATACATGCTTCCTCAGGGAAGCAGAAAGGGACAATAGGTCCTGAGCAAATTGTAAGCATGATGGTGGGAGCTAGGAGAAAAAGAAAGGGAGAAGATTGTAGCCAGCCCCTAAGTAGGCGTAGGGTGACTGTGTTTTCACTTTCGGTTTCTCTTTTGGGCTTGCATACAGACTGCTGCCACGCCGGCTGGCTAGGTCGCTCTGTAAGTAAGGCTTTTCCCTATTAAATACCCTTATATTTCTACCAACTCCGTATTGGTGATTTCCCACTATAGAAGATGAGTGGGGAGGAGAACATGATGGATCAGGAAGATTGAGTCTGGGGAACAGTAGACAAGAGAAAGAAAAGAGATACCTTAATAGAGGGAGCCATTATAAGTTTAAAGAGAAATCTGGCACTAGGGAAATATTCAGAAATCCGCAGGGATGACCCTAAGACTCTAAGCAATAGTAGAGAGGCTACATTAAATGCCCATCCCCTATAATGAGATTGATGATTACCTTAAATGCCATCATAGAGCCTTCATGCAGTAGTTGATGGAAGAAGAAGCACACATCCACAGCTAAGCACTGAGCAGAACTCTCAGAATCCAGTTGTAGAAAAAGAGGAGGGATGAGTAAAGGGGTCAAGGCTATGCTGGGGAAACCAACAGAAACAGCTTACCTGAACAAGTGGGAGCTCATAGATCCCAGTCGTAAAGCCAGGGAACCAGCATTGGGCTGAACCAAGCCTCCTGAATGTGGGTGTCAGTTAGGAGGCCTGGGCAGTCTATTGGGCCCCTGGCCATGGGACCAATATTTATCCCTAGTGCACAAATGGACTTTGGGAGTTCATTCCCATGGAGGGATACTCTCTCAGACTAGATATACAGAGAAGGGCCTAGGCCCTCCCACAAATTATGTGAGAGACTTTGATGATCACTCATGGAAGGCCTCACTCTTCCTGGGGAGTAGATGGGGGGTGGGATGGGGTGGTTGGTGGAGGGCATGGGAGGATGGAAGGGAGAGGGAACTGGGATTGATATGTAAAGTAAGATTGTTTCTGATTTAAATAAAATTTATATTAAAAAAAAGAAAAGACAGGATTCTAAGAGATAAGTCAGAGCCCTAACTGGCCATCAGACAAATCTTCCAGTACAGCAATTTGTTTACATCCAATTGTTTTGTTGGACAAAGGGATTCATGGGAACCTCCAAACTATACAGGCTGCTGCAAAGACAGAGATTGCTTTCCACAAACTCATAACACTTGCATAACTAATTGTACACGAAATGTTGAACATAGAGCCTTCACACATACGTGCTAGCATCTTGGGTACAGGCAGATACTCTGAGTGCTACCAAAAGAGAAATAGAAACATCAACGAAGCTTCAAAACCTTATTTATAATGATTAGTGCTTAGTGCCTCTAAGATATGCTAGGGCAATGGTGGCCCATAGCTATAACCAACCTTAAATATCTGATTTGACTTAAGGCTCATTCAACAAAATCTTACTCATATCTGATACAGCTTGGATGACCAAGAACCATACACTTAATATCCCAGGAACCTAGGATAAACTAAATACTACTGCTCTAAAAAAATACTGATAAAAATGATTCCTAATGATATTCTTCTATATCCATCCATATATGCCTTGTTCAGCTATCATTGGAGAGCTTCATTCTTCAACAGATGGGAACAAATAGAGAGATTCACAGCCGGACATTATGTAGAGAGAGACCTTGGAACAGTCAGTACTAAAGGGATGTGTCTACCAAATCCCTCCCCTCAGACTCTGGGACAAGGAGGCCATAAAAGTAAGAGCCAGAGAATATGGAGGTCACAGAGAAAACAAGGTTCTCTAACTCAACATGATCAAAGTTCACATGAAATCACAGAGGCTGAGACAGCATGCAAAGGACCTGCAAGGGGCTGCCACAGATTCTTTGTGGGTATATAATGGCTTCCAGCGTATTGGCATTTGTTTGTTTGTTTGTTTGATCGGGGTGGGGAATCCCTGAGAGTGAGAATCAGTGTGTCTCTGATTCTTGGGCCTTATCTTGTGCTTATTCCCTTCTGTTGGTTTGTCTTGTCCAACTTTGATGTGATAGATTTTTTTTAATCTTATTATATTTTTTGTTCTATTTAATAGTATCTGAGGACCTCACTGTCTAATTAACAGCAGAGCTGACACATGGAATTGTAACACACATACGTAAATTGTATGCTAGTTCAGTCAACTAATATTTTGTTAGGACTGTTGTATGTATCTGAATTTAAAAAAGGAACAATCCTTAGGAACTGAGAAAGTGTTTTGCTATTTGAAATTTGTGAAAAATCTATTTTACAGTATTTTTCAAATTCCTACCTCTTGGATTCATGTAAATTAACTTCCACTTTCCAATGTGTTTTGCATTCCCCCCTAATTTAAGTTCTGATTTAAAATATTTCAAAAATTCATGTAATTTGATTGCATGTATGAATTTACATAAATTGAAGTTGTCTATACTTGCCTTGATTGCATTTTAACTGTATGCCAAAGTCCAACATTAAAAGACTACATCTATTTCATGTAAATAGTGTAATATCAAAGGTGTAACAAAAGTGATATTGTAATAAATCTAGTTAAATTCTATTTTCAGACTTGATTCTCTTCTTGCTCAAGGTAGTTATTAAGAACATAGTGTACAAGGTTCTGGTACAGTATTTGTTAAGGCATATGGGATTTAATAAAAGAAAAATAATAAATATCAGGAATTAAAGTTGTCTGAACATCTTGTTTACAGAAAAATGAGTTTATTTAATTCTTCTTGCAAAGGAGGTACTATGTACAAATTGTCAATCTCCCATTATAATTCTGTTGTAAACTGATATTTAATTCTGGAAACAATTTACTTATGTGATATATCTGGTAGATATGCATTATTATAAGTAGTTTAAATATGTCCAATAGGCCTTACCATTTCAGTTACATATTGAATGCATTTCAACAAAGAATATATTTCTTTAAATATTTTTCATTCATTTATTTAGCTCATAAGTAAAGTCATGCACAATTATGATACACAATACAGTATGTTCACAATGGCATGGCTAAATTAAACCAATTAACATGTTATATCACACATATTCATCATTTTTGTTTTGAGAACACTTAAAGTATACTATCTCACAACTTTTAAAATATAGCATATTGTTATCAACCACATTTATCATGCTCTCAATAGACCTCAAGACTTCAGAAAATCCATTCCTCTTGTCCAACTGCAGTTTTATATCCTTAAACCAATCGTTTCCCCATTGTTAAAAACTCACATTGAAGCCTAATAGCCACAATTCTGCTCTCTGTTCCCATAAGTTCATCATTTCTAGGTTACACTTAAAATTGAAATTGTGTGACATTTGTCTTCCAGTGTGTCACTTATTATTTTTTTTTTGGCAAGCATATAACTTTACTACTTACTAAAGATGAAATCAAATTTGCATGCACAGGTGAGCACTTTTGTATTATGAGTGATACATAAAATATATGTATATATTTTGCAAGGATATATTTCACAACATATTTTTAAGAAAAATTTTTTGGAAATGTTCACTATTGTTTTGGTTATCCTTGGATTTTTGAACCTCCGATAAAAATTTTGGATTTTTTTTTCTATTTCTTGAATAAAGGCCTAATAATTAATTGGCATTACATAGGATCCATAGATTGCTTTTGGTAAGATCTTTCTTTCTTTCTTTCTTTTTTTTTTTTTTTTGTTTTGTTTTTCGAGACACGATTTCTCTGTGTAGCTTTGGCGCCTAACCTGGCACTCACTCTGTAGACCAGGCTGGCCTTGAACTCTCAGAGATCCGCCTGCCTCTGCCTCCCGAGTGCTGGGATTAAAGACGTGTGCCACCAACGCCCGGCTAAAATGGCCATTTTCACTAGGTTAATTCTACCAATTCATGATCATAAGAGGTTTGTTTTTAATTTTTTGTAATCTTTTGGAATCTACCTAAATTGTTTTCTTGAGTGGCTTAAAGTTTTCATGGCAAGGGACAGTTTTCTTCTCAGGTGTGCTCTGTTGTTTTGTTGGATTTTTGTGAGTGGATTGTTTCCCTGGTTTATTTTCAGTATGGCTATCATTCATACATAGGGAAGTTAGTGGTTTTCTGTTTTAATTCTGTATTGTTATATTTGCTGAAAGAATTTATCAGCTCTAAGAACCTTCTGTTGAGTCTTTAGGTCTCATTGACAAACAGGGAACTCCTTTATCACAAATATGCCCTTTTATTTACTTCTCATGTCTCACCAATCTAAGAGTTTAAGCACTATTTTGAATTATTGAATAGGAATGGAGAATGGACATCCTTGTCCTCTTCCTGATGTTAGAGGAAATGCTTCGAGTTTTTCCAAATTTAACATGATATTGACTAGAATTTTGACATATAGATCCTTTATTTTGTTGGGATGCATTCCCACAATTGCTAGCCCCTTTCTGCTTTTATTAGAAAAGGGTATTGGATTTCATCAAAGACTCTCTGCATTTAATTACATGCTCACATGATTTTTGCCTTAGAGACTATTTATGAGATGGACAAATTTGTTGATTTACACATTTACACATGTTGAGCCATCCCTGCATCTCAGGAAGAGTTTTTTTTTTGTTTTTTTTTGAATATGATCCTGATGCCTGTCTTAAAGTATGATTAATATTTCTTATAAGAAAAAAAAACTTATGCTGGAAAATAGGCATAAATTTAGTGAAAGTACTAAGTCATTTGGTTTAGTTTACTGTTAGTCACAATAGTAGAGTTTCTGGACACAGCTGTGGTCATACTTCACTGGAAAACATCCACCGAGCACATTGTTAGGACTGGTAACAAGAAAAACAATTAAGTACATGGGCCAAATGAGGATACATCAGATTCCTAAAATTATGTGATAAAAAGTTTAGAAGGTTTTGAACATGAATAGATATATTTTCCATTAATTACCTATTAAAATTATTATCTTCATCAACTACAAATATATGAACTGGACTACATAGTGGTGACAACTACATTGTGGAAAACAGAAACTACAGATTATAACCATGTTACCTTTCTAGGTCTTAGTAGCTTTTGAGTTTGGGAGCAGAGAAGGGTTGGGAAATTGTGGTCAGAATGTATTGTATGAGAGAAGAATCTATTTTCATTAAAAATTTAAAATACATTGATACATTTATTTATTCCTAATTATGATAAAAAGATATCACAAAATTTGTGATTTTAACTTTTAAATTTTGTATGTCAGTGTTATTGAGTTTATTCCCACTTCTGGGTACTGACTCTTCAGAACTCTTTCATCCAGTAAAGCTACAGTTATAAGTCAACTAACAGCAGCTCCCATTACCTGTCAGCTACAATTTATATTTGGTTCCTTCGATTGTGATTATTGCAAGTGGACTGTATCAGTGGACTCAACACTGGAGGGATCACATAGTGCTTATCTTTTTTCGTTGTTTTTTTATTCCAATAGCAAAATGAAGCCCTAGAAGACTAGTATTTAAACAATAGTTAACTCATTATTGTCAGATATAATATCATATAGGAGATAGCATGATTTACCATCCAGAGCTTCATATGTAATAACATTTTGACAACAATAGATGGCTAATCTGTAAAGGATCATTGATTATTCACCCAGTCTGCATTTTTAATTTTTGCATTCAAAACAAAAAGCACAGTCACAGTTGCCTAATTATAGTCACAACAGTCCAAATTAGCCCTCAAGAAGAAGAGCACAAAGCGATACCATCTGTGAAAGTGGACAAATCCCATGGACCTTTCCTGCTTCAAGCCCTGTGAGGGGGTTGGGCAGATTTCCCTCTGGCTTCTGCCTCACACTTTATTCTTGCATGATCTCATTTATGCCTTAAAGGCTAGTCTTTCTGAGAAGCTGAGAGTCAGCAGGCCTTTCCCATGTCCAACCAATACAACCCCTGCCCCATAATATATTCTTTGATTATGGTCTCCTAAAAACAGTAGCCATTTCTAAATCACATCTTTCCCATGGTTAGCACAAGCAGATTCAAATGAATGGGAATGAAATTTTTCCTGGTAAGTAACTTGAAAACCACAAAGGCAGAATTTCATACAAATTTCTGTTTAAAGATGACAAGAAAATTATGTCACTTTCACAAAAAAGGGATTCTAGCCTTTTATTAAAAACACAGCTGTCAGTTTTGATCAAATACATTCATATTCCCTCATTATGTTATTATGACCATCATGAAATGTAATAATTGTCCCTTGGAGTTTGATTTCCCATAAAAGCGTCATAACACAATCAGCACTATTGCAAATAATTATGAAACTATGCGGAGAGAGTTATGATTTCAGGTGGGAAATATATAATAATAGATTGAGAAATTTAAAACCCAAGTTAATACCTGATAATGATTCAGTTCTCATACAAATGTCAATAATAATAAAAAACGTGTGACAACAGAGCCTGCAGTATAAAAAGGAAAGAGATTCCATACATAATCATTGGCAGAGGTTTTAATGATAGTTCAGATACTATTTGCTTATCATTCCATCATATTAAATACTATTAACATAGAAAGTGCTCTCTGGTAGAAGTAGTACTATACCTTTACGAAATAGAGAATTCAGTAGTTTATTTCTGATTAAAAACTAAGAAGGTAAAATTGTTTCTTGTATATGAACTCTATAATGACTCATCTTGCATTTTTGTGAATTGTTTTTTGTTTGTTTGTTTGTTTTGTTTTTTGAGATAGGCTTTCTCTGAGTAGTTCTGGCTGTCCTGGAATTTGTTTTATAGACTAGGCATCCCTTGAACTCTGAGATCTGCCTATTTCTGCCTCTGCCTCTGCCTCTGCTTCCCAAGTGTGGGGATTAAAGGTGTGTACCACCACAGCCCAATATTGCCAACAGGGCATTGAGAATTCTGAAAGAGAGTAATTAGAAAAAATGATAGTGGACAGCATTTTTCCATATGACATATATGTGTAGGAAGAAATAACTGAGCTTTTTAACGGATCTGGATGCCAAAATATCATCAGGGGCACGCTGAACAAGAAGGTGACTAACACAAGGTAAAAGCATATTAAGGCATTGGAGAGGGTGATGTGGGCTGTTGAGATGGCTCAGCTGATAGAGGCTAGACCTCAAATTTGAGGACCTGATTTCAATCCCTAGGCCCTATATGCTGGAAGAAGTGAAATGATTTACACAAGTTATTCTGACCTCCATGCATGCATCATGGCAGACAGACATACAGAAACACACACACACACACACACACACACACACACACACACACACACACACACACACACACTAAATAAATAAATAAATGTAAAAACCTAATGACAAGATAAGCTAATGCTACTCACATCCAGAGCTTCCATTTGTTGACACCAGAGTCATGTTGGAAGGCCATGGGTTCCGAACAATATCTTGCCAGTGTATGGTGTCAGCATAACACAGGAACTTGTTCTGGTCTACATAAACTCCACCATTTAGAATTTCTGTATTGGAAACAAAACCAACCATCAATTTGTTTTTTAAAAATGTTAGCTACCAGAAAGGCATTTTTCAAATTATTTTCAATGTTAGAGTCATATTATGAGCCAGAACACTTCTAAAAACATTTTCATTGATTTCAATGCTTCAAAAGGTTAAACGTACAGACCTAATATATAAATAATCTTAATATACATAGACAAATCTTCAATATTTTGATAGAGGTATTTTTAGCAACTGTGACTTTACCCTGAATTTATAATAATATCACTTGTAATATTTCATAATGTGATTTAATATTACATATTAGGTATTGAATGATAATTATTACTTTATTTAAGGATATTATAATATAATAGAGTATGATATAATTAATATCATCTCATAGTACTCCTGTTACTTTATTTTTTCTATGATTAGTCATTAAAACAATCCCAAAATATCATTCCACAACCATGGACTGTGAAGTCTCAAGACTTTTGATAAACTCTTTCAAATGTGCCTTCCTTAGGACTTATTCAACCTGATGTCCACTAGAGCCTATAATTAGTAATAAGCATAAAGTAAAAGACAAAGATTAAATGTTCTTTTACAAAAGATTTTCTCCCATCTGAAATGTTATCAATAGATTGGTCAATCAAGAGTAACACAAAGCAAGATGTTATACCATTTTTGTTTGGCACTGGAACCTGGAAATGAGATAAAAATCCATGAAGGCTACATTTAACTTGATTGTCTTTTACACAATTAATACTGATTATCTGAAGTAGTCCCCAGGCACAGTACATGTCCTATAAAGATCCTCCTTCACATACTTCTAGGTTATTTAGAAAGATTAAAATAGTTCCTCCATAATATTATTTTAAAGAAATTAGATACACAAATAGTGCCTTCCTTCCTAATATCTCCTAGAGTTTCCCTCTGGAGTCCAGTAGATAAATAATCTTAGAATAATCATATGATGGTTTTCAACTACAACTACGAACTAAGAAAAACCAGCAACAGTCTTTTTAAAAAACCAGTATGTGGATGTGATATTGGATCAGCTACTATTCAGAACCAGTTTCCTTCCATGACTTTCTATGTGTTTATATTATCCACTACAGAGACAGGATGGCTATGTTATCCAAGGCATACGTTCCGATGTGAAGTCAGAATAAGACAGGGAAGTAGCAAATAGAAGGATCTCCCTGGCGAATGGATAAAGAAAAAAATGCTGTTTATACAAAATGGCACTCTTTTCACCTATGAATAAGAATAAAATCATGTCATTTGCCAGAAATGCAACTAGAAATAATGATGCTAACTGAAATATCTGATGCAGGAAGATAAATACCAGATGTTCTTCCTTATGTGTAGAGCTTAGATATTATAGAGGAAGACAAGGAATTACATGCAGGTAAATTGGGATTGTAGGTAAAGAAGAGATATGGGAGACAAAATGGATTTATAGGAGGTGTGCAAAGACTAAGTAGAATAAGAGTAAAGATAATAAACGTATGTGATGTAGTTGTATAAGATAGCTATGAAATCCATCGTTGTGTATAATGAATATAAGCCATTAAAATCCACTAAAAATAAAATTTAAGTGATAACTGTATTTTATTGTTAAAAAAATCTCTCATTGGTACTTTTTCATATGAAAGACAGAGGAAATGGCAGCTTAAGGACATTTTGCTAACCAATAAATCCCAAACCATCAGAGTGTAATAGCGTGAAAGAAGAGTCGTGTTCCTTTGTAGCCTTGAGAATCATCTCCCTGTACAGTTCTTCGAGGTGTTTTTAATATTGTTATTTTCTCCTTTTTGTATAACTGGCCCAAGCTAAATATTTAGGAGTTTTCTTAAACTAGTGTGAAATGAATGAATGAAGGAATACATAAGAGCAGAGTAGCATTTGCTGAGGCATAATCGTGGCACATTTAGAGAACCTGATGGTTCTGCATGTATAAAATCCTCCAGATTAATTTACATTTTTCAAAGAGTTCCACTTTCAAACTCAGTTCCATTGCCATCATCAATCTTTTCACTGCCTGTTGGTTCCACTTCTTGAAGGGGAGGGGAAAAAAAGAAAAACAAAAACAAAGGGAAATTAGATCATTTTTCTTCTTCTAATACCTAGTTCATTATTTTTCATCACCCAACCATCCAACCTTCCTCAGAGCATAAGGGAGATGTAAGGCTGATTGTGAAAAGGATTTCTCTAGTAACATTGAACATCAGATTTCTATGGGAAAATGAGCACAGTTCGTCTACTAATAGCCTTCTCATGAGATACTGTGTGATATTCTTCAGCTCTAGGAATAATTCTTCATTAGGTGAAAGAAAAGAGTATTTTGACTGCTATTCAGGAAAAGAAGGTTATTTTTCTGTCTAGATTTGGAAAAGTTCTACTGAAAAAAGAAAAGATGTGAGGAGCAAGGTAATAGCTCAAATATTCAAACATCATAAAAAAAACAAAAATCCCAGCAAACAAATAAACAAACAAAAACCCAACAACCTTAGTTTCCAGGAGTCACATTTTAATTCAAACTGTTCACATGAAAGAAACAAATTCTCTATTTTCTACTTCTATCTGGATATTCTCAAATAGAATCAGAATGTATTATGATGAACAATAATCTCATAAAATCTCTTTCTTCAGCAGAATTAATCTACTATTATTATTAACATTTGTTCCTTAGAATTATTACATTGGAGAGCTTGGCTTTTTCTTGGAAACAGGGTTCAGTAAAGAGACAATAATAATTTAAAAACAAGCTTACAGACTAAAGTTTCCAGTCAATACACAATCATGATCAATCTAGATGGTACTTTTTGCCATGAAAGATCTGAAAGCCAGCTTCCTACAGCAATTCTGTTAAGAGAATGATACATTTTTAACTTTGAATACTGAAGAGTTACTGTGTTTTAGCTTAAATAGCCATTTTACTTTCATGGCATATATCTTTCTTGACTTTCAAATGTCAGAATAAATAGGTTTTTATTTATAGGAATACACTAACCCACAAAATAGGTTTAACATTCATATGAATATACTAATAAACATATGATGTCACATTTTAAAAACATGTCTACCAAAATATTTTCAGGAAATAATGCTATAATTGTCTTAAAATATTATCTAAAGTTTTTTAATTTTATAATAAATGTGTAAATATTAGTTTAGTATTAGTTGTGAGAAAATACTTCATTAGTTTTATTTTTCATATAAGAAACTTCTATAGGATGGTTTTTGACCCAGAAGTATGTACTAACAAAAGAGTAACCTGATGTTTGCACTATAGTTGACTCTAAAGGCTTTAAATTACTGTCACATAGGACAAATAATTATCAGAAAATCAGGAGAACTTAGGGAGACCTTACTCTGATAAAATACCAAAAATGTCACCTGTATTTATGTCTATCTTATGTTTAGTAACATAAGAACAGTAAATTTTTTTATTTATTCATTATTTATTTGAAAAAAAGAGAACACCTGTTTTATAATCACAGTTTTCTTTCCCCTAACATTATAATAAAGTAACTACTTATTAAATTTTAGGATTGATATTTCTATATAAAAGGAAGAGAGGAAAAACAATGAATGAGTTTAATGAACAGTCAAACAAGGAGGCATAACTTCAGGTTGTGACCAGTGATTAAGTGTGTCAAATAATTGAAGAAGTTCAAGGCAATCTCATTCCACTATACTCACGGTCTGTTGTGAAAACATATCAAAGTAAATTAAGAAAGACACAAATAGACTCTTGGTAATTTAATCAATTGGCAGAGGAGAAGCTTTGAGCTTTCTTACTATATTGTATGAATCTATTTTCAGTAATTTCTCAAGACAGAACTGACTTTTACTAATATATGTTAAGGTTATACTAAATATGGCATTCTGTAAAAATAAAAGTATCAGTCATTATTGAAAAATCCCATTAAACACTTAAATATGTTTGAGTCTCAAACTTTTCTCACTAAATACTTAGAGTACCTAAATAACAATTTATAGTAATGATGTAATATAGGATCTAACTTAATAATCACGCACACATACATACACACACCACTGTATTATTAAACTTAAATACGACTACACTAAGCTTTGTGACGTTAAGGGACATGGTTCATAACTGTTTATGCCCAATGTACACCTTTGTTTACATAAGCAAATATAAGGCATGTAATTCCTTGCCAACACTAAGCAGCAAACTTCTGTTGTATATTCTACTTTTACTTGCATTGTGATTCAGTAAAATTAATGATGAAAATTATTCTTTTCTGTAAAACAATTTACCTCATTTTATCTGAATCTGTGTATAAGTCAGGAACTACTTCTGTTTGTCAAACTTATCTCTCAGTTTTGGGTATTGCAGGGGATACATAACAGATGTTTACTAAGTTAAAATCTATAGACAGTAGAATTACTGAGTATAAATTAAATTAAACACACCCATATATAATGTTAATATACAATTTTATGGTTAGACTTCTTGTTACAAGAGATGAAATGAATTGCATTTTATAAAATGCTTACAAATTATATATAACATAATTACTGCAGTGGTCATGTTTGATGTTTACAAGTCACATTAACACATTTTAGTGGTATTAAAAGCCCATTTTATCCATCAAAATCTGTTATTAGTTAATACATGAATAATGATGAATTTGAGTTACTCTATTTGGTCCCAATTTCTGTAAACTTACACAAATTACTTATCACATACTATGGAAAAAAACAAACTTATGCTGTAATAATCAATTGTAAGTCTACCTGATAAAGCTTCTGAACTTATTTTTAAGAAAATACAAAGTGCTGATAAGACATTTAAAAAAGAATATGAGAAACTTACATATACAAATCCTAAAACACTGGCCATTGACTGTTTTTTTTCCTGTCATTTAAATATCCTTTCATTAGTCTAATGAAGGTAATATTTTTGTTATTCAAATATATTCTTTTGTTATCTAATTTTACACAACTTGTTTTTATAATGGATTGCCAGATAATTTCTTTCGATAGCTTCTTTTGGCAATATGTAAATATATTCTTTCAAAAGAAAATGTGGTAAAATAATTTGTCACTGACCTATATGAAATAGTCTAATTGTGATGTGACATCCTTACTAAAAATACAGATGAATGTGACCCCCTGGTGTGTTTAGGAAGCTGAAAGTATTCCTGTGACCCAGTGTACTGTTTCTAATTACTACCAAAAAGTGACTGAATCTCTCTTTCTCTCTCTCTCTCTCTCTCTCTCTCTCTCTCTCTCTCTCTCTGTCTGTCTCTGTCTCTCTGTGTGTCTGTCTGTCTGTCTGTCTCTGTCTCTGTCTCTCTCTCTCTCTTTCCCTCTTCCCCCCTCTCTCTCTTTAAAAGCAGCTATTTTAATTGTAAGTGCATTTAGTTACCCATATGACCCTTTCGTCTTTTTACTGGCATTGGTAGTAAATATCTCTCAAAGAACTATTAACCACAATAATATAATAAAAATCTAATAAACAGCATGAAATAGTTTGCATCAATCCCTGGCTTTCCATCTAAATGTCTCATTTTGTAGAAGTGCATCATCAAATAGGTCAACCGTAGAATGAAAATGGCCATAAAATACACTTGTCTAGTTCAGTGCAGATATCCAAATAATGTATATATTAGACTTATATTACCTATCAAAGACAAAGCATATAACCAAGAAGTCAAAATCCAAAGTCACACAAAGGCCATTTTCAAAATGAAGCTGCCCAAGCATTTATGGAACTTGCTCAGAAACAAAGCAATGTATCTTTCTCACTGTCATCACCTTAAGCCACACAAGTCTCTTGGCAGATAATGATACAGAAGTAATATAGATCACATCATCCACCTGTAATAGTTAATACATCATCTCCGGAGTGGACTTGGTCCATGGATTCCTGTTTCTTTCCCAAACCCAGACCTTTCAGCTGGGAGCACAATGAATTGCTGCTACCCCACTGGGTCAGCCCTCAAGGTTCATTATTAATAAGCTGAGACTCGAAAGGCTAATGAGAAACGGGTGCTTGAGGAGACAATGGCTCATTCATCATCAATCAAGCTTTGAAGTTTTTATACAGATGATTTAAGGAGAGTTGAAGTGTGCAAAATTGAAATGTCACATTTGTATTGGGAGGGGTAGAGGGTGATAATGTAAATGAGTGATGCAACCCTCTATCTTTCAGCTCGGTGATCAGAGTCAAAAGCTCATGGATGGGAATACCAATGCGAGGTGGTAACAGTGGACAGTTTTTCAAGCAGGGCAAGGTAATTTAACGAGGAAATTATTAGACCCGTTGGCTGAAAATTAAGTTATAATGGAAAATATATGCAGGAACATCTCGATTTCAATAGAACAGAACTCAACAATGTTGCCACGATGTTCTAACTTACTAATACTGCCGCGGCACACACAATTCTGAGTTTTCCTTGTTTCTGCTCAAGTACAAGCTCTTTGGAGTAGTTTGCTATAAATAACTAGTTATGCAGAGGTTAGCTGTCCTTTATAGCACTATTTTAACCATCATTTGACACAGAGCTCATGCTTTCCCATATTCTCTATTATTTCTGGATGCTTTTCTTATCTTCCTCGTATTTCTGTGGTTTCCCCAGAAATCAAAACATGATGTACATCATTCTTTGTTAATAATTCCCAAGAAAATGCCAAGAATGTGAAAGAAATTCTTGGCTAACAATACATCTCAGTGAGAAAAGGTGCTCTCTGTCAAGTATTGTGAACTGAGTTCAACCCTGGATTTCTAAAACCCACATTGTGGAGACAGAAAACTGATTTCTATAAATCATTCTCTGCCCTCATACACTCTCCCACTAAGGAAATTAAGATCTATCAGTAGTTACTTCATTTCTTCACACTCAATCAATCATAATGTCCCAATGGAAGTTCCTCATAGTTTTTCATTCTATATTCACCAATTGTCCTTAACTCAGATATCACCATCTCATAATACCTGCCATATGAACCCTTCTTGCATATTAAAATAATGGCACATTTTAGCCTATGAGTAAATAGAAAGGGTGTCTATGGTATGGATTGGTTTGTAGGTATACAGGTAGATAGATGATAAACAAATAGACCCTTCTAAATATCAAGGTTTCACATATACAGGAAGGAAATAATACTGAATCTAGTTAATGAAGTAAAATAAATTTCAGTGCTTAGCTTTGATTTGCTAGTTGTATCATATTTCTCACTATTTCAAAGTACAGTTCTAACCACCATAGTAGCGTTTCTGGAATCGTAATACTAATCAAACATTGATCCCGTTTTAAGCTTAACAGTTATTTAAACAGTTTACTTTCTGGTATAAGTGAGGCTTTTGTTTTCATGTATTTACATTCATATTCCATTACTTGGTAATGAATTGGAGAATACCTTAAAGGAGAAAGTTTTGTTTATATTTTATATATTTTTCTGGTTAGGTGGTTCAAGGACATTACAAAGCATACAATCATCAGGATCCTAGATTCAAGTCCATTTTATTTCTCCAGCCACTTTAAGGGAAAAAAGAGTTCAGTTGGTAAAAGGAATGTTCAAAATCAAAGAAATCATTTGAAGAAATGTGTGTGTATATATGCTACCTACTAATCATGGTTAAGAGCCTTCCCTGAACAATTTTATTCTGTTGATCTGAATTAAGTAAAAAAATCACTTACAGCAGTAGGGAATCAAATTTCTTCCCTCATTGTCAAATGACCAACTACACATTATATTTAAAAAATTCCAACAGTAATAGTAATACATAGTTAAAGAGCTGTCATACAACTAATCATCTACATATCATTTAAACCTCTTTTCTTTTTTTGCTCAGCATCATGTCTGCATCTGTCATGATTACATTCATTGCTGCACAATAGCATTCCAAGTCTATATTGATGGACAGTACATATTTTTGTCATTTGGGTCCCTATAAGTGATACTGCTATATGCTAGAATACCCCTTTGATGAAAAGCTATAAGCAAAACTATTTCATGTGCATATTTGGAAATGAAGTCCATAGGATATAGTGATTAGGTTTCCAAAGTAATCTTATCTAATTTTATTCTTATGAGTATGTAGAAATCTACTTGCTTTAGAGTCTTAACTATCCTTGTGTTTTGTGTTAGTTAGGTTTTCTTTCTTTGTTCTATTGTCTGATTTTTCCTCTGGTTGGTATGTATATTAGTATTTTAATTATAACTTTTCCAAAAAACTAAGTAACTTAAAACTCTTAAACCTTAAATACTATGCTCAAAATATAATTTTAAGGGATAAGAGGATCCATTTCTAATTCTTTGTGTTTTTTTTTTTGTTTGTTTTGTTTTTTTTTGGTTTTGGAGGCTGTCCTGGAACTCACTCTGTAGACCTGGCTGGCCTCGAACTCAAAGAGGTTAAAGTCATGCGCCACCAACGCCCAACCCATTTCTAATTCTTAAAAAGGATCTTAGTGTGTTCAAAACTGTTACAAATAACTGAAAGCATCTATAAGATATTATTAACAAATAGTGTATTATATGCCATTCCAACTATTCTTTTGAAAGAGGGGCCTGGCATAACATTCTTAAAAGTATTCTGTAAAAGATCTTAAAAGTATATTAAACTATTTTGAAAATTATAAAAAGGACAAAATATGGGTATTTGATGATGTATACCCAAATTATAAAAAGTAAAAACTGTTGTGATAATAGCCATGAGCACATTTTCAAGGTACATAAAAGGAAAACACCAAAGATTTAGTGGCTTCCTGATATTGAAATAGAATACTCCCTTACATAAAGCTCAAATGTTTCTATGTTCCATCCAGCAGAAATCCCTCATTACAGACAACAATCCTCTTAAATAACTGTCCCAAGTTTCTAGAAAATATAATTGCTTTGGTAGATAAAAACAAGCAGAGTTCAATGTTTTCATTTCCAATAAAGGGAGGAAGTCATATTAGTACCAGAAATGATTTGTCCCTTTTATTTATAAGCTTTAATACAATAAGCCTGGGATATACTGCAAGGTCACTTTCAAAAATCTCACCTACTATATTAGTTTGTATTATTTTAATAACTCTTCTCACAATGTGTGATTTCTTCACTTCTTTAGAGTTTCTATAAAGGATGATTTTCCTAGATGATAGTAATAACAATATCAATGTGTATGTTTGTTTCTGGCAAGATAAAACTTGCAAATAAAAGATAAAGCAAGAAAAGGAAGAATTATTAAATCTTGTAAATTATTATTGGATTCTCAACTACATCAAGAGTTTTAAGCCTATAGAAAATACTGTTAAGGATAATGTGAATTGGGGGCCTGGATGATTCAGAAACAAAAGCGGTAATACAAACATTAAAAGCAAAAAAAATTATAAAAATAAGTAATGAAATAATTCATAACACAATAGCATACAGAAACTTTCTGAAATACCATAAAAAGCCACAATGTGTAATGATATTTAAACATATTTTTGTAACTTTTAAATTTTATTATAAAACATAAATAGATAAAAATATTACATATTAAATTTAATTAGACTCAAAGTATACACAGCTCAATGAACTTCATAGAGTAGAAAGGAAGCTGTAAACCTTCATGTTGAATTTAATAGAATATATTTTATGTACTTCTTTGGAGAAAACCAAAAAGAAAAGGGTGTTTGAATAAGGGTAGTGACTCTGTGTGCATTTTTACCTGTCAAAGCATGAAATACTAGTTGCATATATGACCTAAGGACAGGGAAATATCTTCGAATTTTATATAAAAAATCAAAATAATATTCATTTAGAAACAGGTCTTTTAAATACTCACACAATAATTTTTTAAACTACAGATTAGGTTTTCTTCTTAAAAAAACTTTAATACCTAATACAATTCCAATTTAAGGATTACTGGCACAAAAAAATAAACACATTTGGTATAAAAATGTATCACTTTAACGCCCTTTCCCCCAGAGGCCCCAACCCCCACCCTCTTGAGCTGCACTCTATCTGGATGCAGAACATAAAGACTAATGGCACAAATCAGGTTTCACCTACAGGAGTTTCTGTTTATGTACCCAAGTACTCTAGAGGACACCAGCCCACTTTATCACATGAACCAATTCCTTCAGCCTGCTGAATGAGTTTCACAAAGAAACAAAGCTTATAAGACATCTTTAAATCCATTATCTTAAATCCTTTTTAGAAGGACTGACTTTTTTTTTTTGCAACCATTTATATACAGTGTAACATAACAGCTCTGGAGTACAGTTCATGCAGCAGAATATACCTGTTGAATATAAAATACTTTCTTAAAATCTTCATCGTTGCAATTCTTTGAAGTTTAAATTATACCACCCTGAACGTGCCCGATATCGTCAGATTAGGTTTTTTGTTTGTTAACTTCATGTTTATTAATTCATGTAGTACATAATTCCTTTTATTTCCTTCTATTAACTTAAATGATGCTGGGAATGCGTTCAAGTGTTTTTCCCATATTAGCTTTGTCACTTACTGGGAGTCTCTATAGCTCATGCATAGTATCTTTGCTACTTCTTCACCGTTGGTTACAGACAAATTAGTTAAAGTTTATTTTCTATTATCTATGAAAACTTGAAATTTTAATATTCACCATTGGATTGCAGTGTTAGAGATAATGTATGTAAAATACCTGGATGTTTAAAAGTTATATGTACTTCAAAACAGGTTATCAGTGCAGTTTAGGAGACTCTTTTATCTGAAAACTGGTTATCCTGAGGACCAAATGATAGATTCTGTAACACTTCAGTGCTCTTGCACTGTGTAATCCTGAATACCTAGTGAACTAGGCTCTGAGGCTTCTCTCATCATTTTTGTAGCCACATTCTGTGACCACATTGTAAGCTTCCTCTCTTACTCTAGTTTGGACCTTGGTTCACAGGTCACAAGGTATCCACTTAAATTCTCCTTATGACCTTCACCTCCTGCTTCAGTAAAACCAAGGTCGATTTCTAGATCCCAGGGTAAGTAAGCAGAGTTCTTCCAAGGCCAGGCTCTGGCAAATCACCAGCTGGATAAACTAGGAAATGCAAAATACCAAAGGTATCTGAGCAATTTAGGGCAGTCAAATGGTGAGAGTGTTCCACACACTACTTAACTTACTAAGTTTTTTATTATATCAGTAAAGCAGAAAACACACTAGATATATGAAAACATGATAGAATAATACTGCCAGCTGATCGTCAGAAAGACATGTCATCACACGAAAATTAAGAAGTTATAACTCAGTATTCCATTCACTCAGAGGATGGACTCAATGACTTCAAATTACATACACATGCATTTGAAAAAAAAAAAAAAAAACAACTCATTATCCTTTTTAGTAACACTGTAGTAGATCAGCATATATTTCATCACCACCAGCACTATAAGTCTCATTTTCCACAACTGAACAATTATTTCCACGTTGTAAATGTCTAATGGCACAGTACAGTCTGTCTATCAAGCCTATATATGCCTATGTCTTCCAGATTAAGTAAAAAATGCCCTTCACTTCAGAATGGTTCATCTTTCCCAGATTCAATAAATGTCATTGCATTTTATTCTAGGTAATAGAGATGCTTTTTAAGATTAGACATAATGGAAACAACAAATGCTAAAATGTCTAACAAGATTAAGTGGTTCAGTCAACTCAGAAGTCCAACACAAGCGATGTGGTTCTCTTCCTAGGATATGGAGACAAATGGGTAACCATGATTCTGGCCTGTAACACATGCTAACATCAACATAAAGTATTACTTATTATCCCCGAATCTCATTCCACTTATTCATATAAGAAAGATACTAACAGAACCACATTCACAGCACCATCATAAGGCCCAAATTAGTGGCAATGTTCCACTCATTGTGGAAAGCTTGGAAATGCTCAGTGCATTGTTGCCACTCAGCAAATGTCCAGCGGATGCACTGTTAACACTAAGGGGTAGTAGGAACAGCACCCCAGTGAGCATTTTTTTTTTCTATTCTGCCCCAAAACTTCCACTTATCCCTCCCCTGAGCATCTTTTGAAAGAGAACTGGCACAATTGTTTTAATTTAGAAAATTAGAGTTTGTGCACTTGTTCATTGAGAAAAAAATATTTTTGTGATGTGTATTTTACTCTTTTGTTGTTATGAAAACTCATTTCAAGTTTGTGATGGCAAACTAAAATTAATCATTTGTAAGTTGCATTTTAAAATTTATTTATTTATCTCAATAATCAAATTAACCATGGAAAAACAACTATAAAGCCCTATGGATTTGAATAGCAAGCCCTTTAGACTTTTTAACCTACTTACTGACTTTTACAACTTCTTTTAGGGACATATTATAGGTTCTGGGCACTCATAAAACTACTTGAGTCATTAAATCAGCATTTTTGGAGGGTGGGTGGGAATCCTATCCCCTAAAGGCATATCAGACAAGAGACGACGATCAAGCAAGATACCCAATGCCGCACAAGACTCCAGTGAGGATTCCAGGGTCTGGCTAACTGGTAATTGTGGATTTCACAGTAATAGCTCTTCCTAAATGTTACCTCTACTTGAATATGGATAGTATCACATTTCCCTTAATTAAGAAAATTATGCAGCGCAGTTTTTAATAGTCTCATGTTACAGTTGAGAAAAATAATTCAGAGTGCTAAATAACTGGGCAGAGTGTTCTAGAAAACTGAGAATCCAAGTCAGTCTAAGCATTGAACTGGGCTTCTAACTTCAAACTTTTATTCCACATTCCTTATTCCATCCCACAGGAAGGGATGTCTGAGAACTAGAAAGAAAACATAGCATAAGCAGAGCTGAGGTGTACTCTGTCTTCTGCAGTCTACTCACAAGCATAATTAAGAACTCAGCAATTTTCCTGAAGCACTTTCCAAAAATATTTTATTGAGTTGAAAGGTAAAATTATGCTTTTAAGGGATTATTTCTACATGAGAAGCACCGCATTTAGAGTCTTGGCTCTGCTAGACTGTCTGGACCACATCCCACCCGCATCACTGAAGGTGGATTCCTTTTGCCTCTGTAAAAGTAGGCACAGAGGAAAAGGCAGTACAATTAAACTTGACGAATTCAGGCTACTTAAGGAAAAGCCTTCCATTCTCTAAAGAGATTGAGGGTTTAAAGGCAATTTTTATTATTTTCAAGTACTGTGGGAACTCTGCACTGAGTCCTTGGAGTTCTGGTTCAGTGAATAAGGTAAAATGGATTTTAATTACCATTCCCAAGGTCAGAGGCCTGAAAGAATTTGTCTGTATGTCCCTTGCAATTTCAGTTCTAAGAACAGGAAAACTGGGTGGTTTAAATGTATCAAGGTGTTGGTTCTACTAACAAATCTACATTTTAATTATAGTGTTTCAAACATATTTATACTTGTTGATTAATTGACAAAAATGAAAATGAAATAAACTATGAATTAATAAGTCCAAATCACTGGAATTTGTTTTCTAATTAAGCATCATAGTCTAATCAGTTCAAAGGCAAAAGAAAATAAAAAAGTGTAGGAAGAGAGAGAAGTTAAAAGTAATGTCTGAGCCTAACCAAAGTATCTTCTGTAAAGGCAAACTTCCTGGATTCTATGCATTTGGATATTAATAAATTAAGAGAATAGCTTTGTGCACAGGACATACATTTTAAATGTTATCATCTGATACACAATGTATTTAAATGAATCAATCATTGAATATGATTATTATATGGCTTTTGATTTGTGTGAGTTAAGGGAAGTGATGTTTTTTCTGGAAGTTTAACATGTTTTACTCATTTTATTTGAATACATTTTATAAATGTATTGAAAAAAAGGTAAAAATGCAGAGACATAAGATTATCTATATATTTAAATACCCCAATATATATGATGTTTATATATATATATGTATATATATAGCTATATATATAGCATATATATGTAGATTCTATATAAAATAGAAAGGCTGTGCTATTTCACATACAAAATAACTGTATATCAGAAGACATACTTTAAATTTCTTGTGAAACTAAATACTTTATTGTGAATTCAATAAAATTTAAACTACATATTTTATTATGAACTTATAAAAGTTAATATTGCAAAATTATCTTACATATACTCATATCTTATGATTAATCTGATTTTGTATACATGTATACATAGTTAGGTGACATTCAAAGTAATATTACATTAAAATTAAACTTCAGTGATCATTTCCCGCTACTGATCATGACCAGGTTACTTTAACAGCATGGAACACTTGGTCCATATTAAGGAACATATCAGGGTTCCTCCAGTGCTACAGTTTTATTTTCATTGTCATTACATATGTATTCTTACATCAAATTAAACAACATATAAAACAACAAAAATATAACTTACTGGAAAGCTACAACATTTTTGAGAATTTCTACTGACGTATCTAGTTCAATGTGTTTATTTTATTTCACTGTTAAGAACAATTGCCTGGCAACATCTGGCCAGTACTATTCCAACCTGGATACAAACATAAACAGCCTGAAAATTTGTGTGTACTGACATCAGAAAACATTGATGATTTTATACCTGAAAATACTTAAAAAAATAAAACATTTAAAGGTTATAGGGTTTTTTGTACTTATTTAATATTTTATCTCTCTGGAGCTTCAAGAGTTATAATCTAAATTGCCACTGAAGGAAGCAGGCTGATATGCACCTAGCTATTTCTATGCTTCAAAGCTTTCAGAACCATCTGCTTGTTGGCAGGTGTAATTAATTAGCTAAGTGGAAAAGATGCTTCCTTTTAGAGTGAATAGGAGGAGAGGAGGGACAACTTTGTGAAAGCACCATACTTGCAGACCCATTGGCTGGGTGCCTCTGGGCAAACTTTCTATGCTGAAAACTCATTGAATTTAATGGTTCTTAATTTCACAAGATTTCTAATTACAGCTAGGATAATAAGATGTGATCCAAAGTTGAAAAAAAAAAGTTGGCACATATTCAAGGAAAATCCTTTTACACTATGTAGACATCCTAAAGTATAGAAGTTCATTTATTGATACAGTTTACCCATTTATTCATTCAACTTTGCTAATAAGCACTTTTTAATCTATTTGACTGACAGGTAGCAAATGAATATTAATAATTATAAAATGCATCATACTAAATTTTGTATTCCAACATTTCAGATGGGTGGACATCTCTGCTCAAAAGATAACATATTAATCTAATAGATTTAAAAGAGACTAAATGAACATAAGTGAAAATACAAAGATCAGAAGAATCCTGATAATTTTACCATTCTATATTGTTTTTGTAGGTTAATACTAAAAGATCCAGGTAAAGAGGAATTCCCCATATAAACTCCAATCGTTTCAACTGAAAAACAAAGCTCTTCCAAATACTCAAACATTTCCTCATGCTAGGTCGTGAGTGGCTGTGGTGATATGAATGCAAACAATAGATGGTGGATTTCTTGCAACCTTGGAGATAATTGCCACAACTAACAGTAGTGATTGTGATTCTAGGTGGAGTCATCAGGAGACAAGGTGATTTCAGTTTTGATTGGAACAACCAGAAATATAGAATCTACTGTTAAATAACCCCAATCAAAGTAAAATATTTCTGAAGTCCACTGAATATTCCTAGTTTATGTGATATATGAACTTTTCAAGAATGACTGTGATATTTGTCAGAAACCACACAGATAGGCTGCCATGACCTACTCATCTTAGTTCCAGGGAAAAAGAAAACCAGGCAATTATATAGTTAGTATGAGACTGAGAAGGTGTCAGATATCCTAGAGTTACATCAACCATGACACCAGTGAATTCTTCCACAATACTCTCCATACCAATCATTGGAATCACCTCTGGTGATAACGACTGGAAATGTGTTCTGCTGACACATCACCGAAAGACAGCACCCTCACACCATGGAAGTCACATTGAAATGTCAAAGAGATGAAGACTTGCAAGGTTCCTGGAAGATAACTATCATATTCTCATGAATTTGTTTATAGGTTAAGTCATTAATTGAATAACATAGAGAAAACAAAAATAGTTCAAAAGAACTTGAACCTTAATTTATACTTTAGAAAAAAAAAAGTAGGATGCCAAAAAAAAAAAAAAAAGCTACATTTAAGAGATTTTTTGTCTTTTCATGACTGGGTTACCTCACTCAGGACAGATTCTTCTAGTTCCATCCATTTGCCTGTGAATTTCAAGATTCCATTTGTTTGTTTGTTTGTTTGTTTGGTTGGTTGGTTTTTTTTTTCTGCTGAGTAGTACTCGAATGTGTAAATGTACCACATTTCCTCCATTCATTCTTCAGTAGAGGAGCTTCTAGATTGCCTCTAGGTTCTGGCTATTACAAATAATGCTACTATGAACATGGTTGATGGACCCCAGACTGATAGCTAGGAAACTAGCATACAACTGTTCCAGACTCCCTGAATGAGGAGGTCAATTTGGTTGGAGGTCTGGGCAACCTATGGGGCCACCGGTAGGGGATCAGTATTTACCCCTAGTACACAAACGGACTTTGGGAGCCCAGTCCACATAGAAGGATACTCTCTCAGCCTAGACACATGGGGGAGGGTCTAGGCCCTTCTCCAAATGAGATGACAGACTTTGAAGATCCACCATGGAAGGCCTCACCCTCCCTGGGGAGCAGAAAGGGGTTGTGATAGGGGGTTGGTCATGGGCAGGGATGGAGAGAAGGGAGAGGGAACTGCGATTGACATGTAAAAGAAACCTGTTCTAATTTAAATTTGAAAAAAAAAAGATATTCCAAGGAGCTTGGGAGATGTTTCTTTTAGTGTAGTGCTTGTCATTCAAGCCTGATTCTGAATTACTATTCCCTTAACTATGGAAAAAGCTAGTCATGGAGAATGGGTCTGTTGGGTTGGAGACAGGCAAGTTCTTGGTACTTGCTGGCAAGCTAGTCTAACCCATCAGGGAACTCTCGGATCACTGAGACTCTTTGTTTAAAAATATATGGTGGAGAGAGATGAGCCAGAATTCCAGACATAGATCTTTGATACACATACACTATAGCACACACACACACACACACACACACACACACACACACACACACACACACACACACACACACTGCATTCTGATATATTCTGGCCCTCCACCCTCACCTTATCTTCATCTCAAACCTATCAACCCCATTCCTCCCTTCCAGCCCCCAATCTAGATTCATGACTTAGTTTTAACCAGGACCACATGTTTGATAACTGGACTGGAACTATACACTGCACACTGTTCATCATCAATGGGTTCACAGGACAAATATGTCAGTAAATATGTCAGTAGTGAAGGGCAGGACTCTTTGATCTTCTTATCTGCCGATGCCTGATTTTTGCTGTACACCTTCATGTGCAAGCCCAGTGTGGGCATCCAGAACACTTGAGAGTTCATGACTATGATGGGTATGTTTTGCCTAGATGGCAACTCACAGCCCTTCTTCCAGTCTTTGGGGTCTTTCATTCTTCTTGCCCTCTCTTTTACAATGTTCCCTTAGTGGGGATAATTTGCAGGCTGTAATTGACTTTAGAATCAGAAAAGGAAGCAAATATATGTAGAAAATATGAAGTTGGTGAAATATCATTTGGGCAAGGTGAGATGTTATTATTTTAAGTATTTTTCTGTTATATTATTCAAGCAATTTATTCTAGATCTCAAAATAATAGGTGGTACATTTGCTAAAGTATATCATATGCATCTATAAAACTATAGTATATCTCCTTGCTTGATCTCTTGTCATTAAATAATACATTTACCACATTCTGGGGTTATGATCTCATGATTGAAATCTAACTGCTATAACAGAATATGCCAAAGTTTAGTAAATGGTCAAATTTACAGAACATGTGAATTATAAAGATGCAGAAAGTAGAAATTTAAAAAAAATATATCTAGGTTTTGTCCTCTGGTTACCTGAGGAGCTTATACATAAATGAACAATATCTCATATGGAAAAGCAAGTGAGAGACAAATGTTCTTAGAAGCAAGTATTGTGGATAAGATATACTCAAATGAAATGGTATTTAATAAAATTGGGGATTTTCATAGGTAGTAGATGAAATTGAGAAGTGAAAATTAGAGAGAAAGGTGAACTTACAGAAAGCCTAATATTAAGAGTTACAGATATATATCTCAAAGATAGCATACAAGCATACATTATTTTAAAAGTTAGTTATAATTAGCTTAAGGAAAAAAGGGAAAGGTGGCCATAAAATAGTATTTTAAAACACACCAACCAAAAAAAAACCAAAAATAATAAAAATCTGGAAACATATACTTAAAATTTCAAAATACTGGGAATCATTCCAGATTTTAATTCAGAATAGATTTATGGAGAAAACTGAACTTTGTGGCATAGGCCTACAATCTTATTATTCACAGGAAAGGTCAGGGTGAATACCACAGTTTTGAGGCCATCCTGGTTAAAATTTTGAGTTCCATGACCATCCTGACTACAAAATAGGACTCAAAACTGAACAAACAAGCAATAAGCAATCATAGAATCAAATAAAAACCAATGAGTTAAGGTTGTCCTAGTTAAAATTCTGTTGCTGTATTAAAATACCTTGACAAAAAGGTAACATAGGAGAGGAAGGGCTTGTTTGGTTTACCTTCCAGATTATATATAGTCCAACACTGGGAGGAAGTCAAGTCAAGTACTCAAAACACCTGGTCGCCTCATATCCACAGCCAAGAGCAAAGAGAAATAAATGCATGCATCTTTGTTTGCTTACTTGTTCGCAGCTCAATTTCTCTACTCCTTTAGATTCTAGGAACACTTTACTAGAGATTATTGCAACCCATATTAGCTTGGGTCTTCCCACATCATTTAATTCAGACAGTCTCCATAGACATGCTCATATATCAACCCAATGTCAATAATCTGTCTTGGAGACACTGTTCCCAGATGTTTCTAAATGGGTTAATTTGACAATCAAAGGCATATCAGGGAGGTAAAGAGGTTATACAGAATCTGACAGAGTCAGAGAAGAAACCAAAGGGATCCAAACCCACCACGTTTCTTATAGGGACTATGTGTCATAAGGTAGACTTCAAATATTGAATAATTCTTTTTGGTGTACAATGAAGATACAGCCAACCCATTCATCAAATTGATAAATATATTATGAACAGCACAGAAAGAAATAATTTTAGACACAGTGATTTAACCTTTTGGGGAGTAGGGGTAGTGACTTATGAAGATTTTAATTAAGAAAATGAAATAGTAAAAAGATTAGAAATATGCACTACCAGATGCAATCCAGGATGTCAGTATAGGGGTAGCAGACTACAGTCAGCCTCAGAGGAAAACTAACATAGCTTCATGAAATACTGCTGACTGGTCAACAAAATGCCCTTCATTACTATGGGTGCTCACAGAATGACTGATTCCAGGAAGAATCTGTTGAAAATGAGACTGTGATTACAACAAATTATTCAAGAAAATTTCATAAGCATACAAATAAGATTATATTATAGATTTTTGTCTGCCATTAATTATTTTTAAAATCATATTAACAAAAATGCAATGAAGTTGAAATGATTTACAAAATACAGAAAAACTTAATTATTAAGTTAAAATAGTTAAAAAAACAAATTTCTAGAATGTGGATGAAGACTTCAATGTGTGAACTTCACAGTGTGTCCCTTGTTACTGAATTCAGTGAATGATTTTAATAAAATCAACATTTTAAATAAGTTTTGATATGAAAATCCAGTCTTTATGACATTTGTTATCACCATCCAAAACTGAGAAATCCAAGATTTCAGATGTGAATGAAAACCTTCAAAAATGATGAGAAAATCAAAGAAATCTCTTTAATTTCTTTAAGAAATGTTGCCACTTGCTTATGCTATTTTGACAAAATTTATTTAATATAACTAATATTATAACTGTTTAAACTCTCAACATTAATTCACCAAAGGGCGTATTAACCTAAAATTAGTAGCCACTATTTTAAACAAGAGAATTGGAAACAAAATTCATATAAATACATATTCATAGGAGTATTCGATACACATGCAAATTATTAGAAATTTGGAAAATGTTTACCCCTAGTGGACTCATTATTTAAATGTGGTACATACTTATGCTTAGTACTATACCACAATTATGAATATGTTTTTAAATGTTTTTTTTAAATATAAGCATTTTTCATGAATACATAAGTAGGAAAAGTAGAACACAGAGGTATAAATACAAATATGAAAATAGTTAAAATAAATAAACCTCAGGCACATATACTTAATATAACAATGGGATGAATACTCTATATATCACCTGGATGATGCTAATGTTGCCTTTCACTTACTTGATAAGAGAAAGTGTGTCTTGTGATTCAAGAGAAAAAAAATAAGATGGCATCCTTGAAAACATCACAGTTGCTGGTAAGGATGAATCTTGTGCATATTTACCATAAGTATATGATATAATATAACAAGTAACAGAGCAATGACATCTGTAAACCACTCAGAATACTGAAGTAAGAGCATAAAATTTAATCTTCAAACTTACAGGTGAATACACAGAAAATTAAATGAAATAATACAGAGATATCAAGCTGAAAAAACTTAAATCAATAATATTTAACTTTCAAAGACAATCAAGGTGACAGTGGAGTCTTGTTAAGAAACTTATTAGTTTTACTGTCATAGAGCAAGATGGTCACCATACTTAAGCAGATAAGAAACAAACAAATCAGAAAAACAAACAAAAATTATTCCTCCTCTAGTGTCTCTTGAAGAAATCTCGTCAAGTGCAATCTCACTCATCTGGCCAACCATGGATCTCCAGTCAGAAGGGAACCCCCGAAGGGAGAAATAAATTGATCTAAAAGTTTCTCCAAAAAGCCATCACATAATCATGCCTGTGTAATACGAATAAATAAATGACACAGAGACAGATATTAGGGTTCATACTTCAAGCTTCTTACCTCTACCTCAGACTGAATGGGCTGATCCTGTCTCCAGGTGCTCTCACCAAGCCTCAGACTGTAACCTCTCTTCATCATGGCTGGAGAATGACTACTGAAGTCTTTGCTTCTATCTTTTATACTCCCCTAGTGCTGGGATTAAAGGCCTGTGATCTATTACTCTTTTAGACTGATTCAATCAATCTCTTGTATCCCTGGGTAGCCTTGAACTTAGGGATATTTGGCTATCTCTTAATCATAAGTCCTAGGATTAAAGGTGTGTACCACCACCTCCTAGCTTCTGGTTGCTGGGATTAAAGGAGTGTGGCCTGGCTTCTATAGCTAGCATCTGACTTTGCTTTTCTGAATTCTCAGTCAAGCTTTAATAAATCATAAATATTGCATCTCTAAGCCTACCTCACAGGTACTCAGGAACCAGGCTTCTATCAATTACACATGTACACACAGACACACATCTGATTTCCAGGACAGACTCAGACGTCTGCACCAATATAATAATACACAACATACACACTGCCTTTTTCCTTCCTAACAGGCTTTGAAGAAAATTATTTTGAGATTTTACTCATTAGAAATACAGAAAGAATTTGGATAATTATTATGTGAATATTTTTCACAAATGGAAATGTCCATGTCAAAGCTGCCATGGTTCTTACATTTCTACACAATGCCTTTTTAAAAAATGAGGTTTTTTTTTATGAAGTTACTGTGACAATGTGTGAGGGAAATAGGAGAGGGACTGTAGGCTTATTTGACTGACATATATACAAAGTTATGAAAGTATGATGTGCTTTAGTTATCTACTATAGTGTTTTTACAACACATACTATATTTTTATTAAAATAATGTTACCACAGGAAGAGAAAATATTTGACTTTCCTTGGGTGTTATATTTTCTTATTTGCCAGAAAATTCAATAGTTTGCAAATGCTCAAGAGAGTAGGGTTAAAAGCAATATATCAAATCTCTAGATACTGTCACAAAATACGGAGAAACCTTTTGAAGAGAAAGAATTTTTCTCCTTTAGGAATTTCACACCTTCAGACACTCCTTTTTCAAAAGATTCCATTATTGTGTCAAAATTTACCAAGCAATAGTTAACTCGCTGCATACAGATACAGTTCTGTATTTCTTTATGGCATAAATTTCTGATAAATTACATGTAATTTTATTCATTGTTCCTAAGTACTCCACTTTTATATATAGATGTCTTTACATGTATTACTAAGGCATAAATATTGGCAAACATCTGAAACCCAAAAATTTTGATAGGTTTATGAAAGATTTTTTTTTTACAAATATTAGTGATATTGAAAAAAATCTCATTTCTCACCCAATTTTGAATAAAATAGTCATACTACACTTATGAATCAGTATCAAACACAACTACCTCCACCACTATCCAGAGAACATGCACAGCTCTCTGAAACATTCAAATGTTATAGTACATAATATATTAAATACTATTTATGTTTACATATATTGCTAACGCCTTGTGGCTCAGCAGCAATTAGCATGCACTTTCCTGGTCTGCAGAGTGTTTTCAGTAGCTATCAGGTGACATACCTGGAAATGTCAAGCTACCAGAGGTACTGTTTCCTCAATGAGATTCAGCACTCCATGCTTGACCCTAAGTGGCCATTAGAAATCCCAAAGTACTTTTCAAGAAACTAAAATGTCTGTCTCAAGGTCCTGGCTTTCTTCCAACTAACTAATTACCCTCAGCCTGCCTGCATAGCTGCGGATTGTTTTAATGTGAGAATGTCCTTTCCTTGTTTGGTATTGTGTCTGGATCTTGCTTTGAAATGCCCTTCCACACAGAGTTTCACAGGGGTTCTCATGACTGTTTTTTTCTTTCTGTCTGTCTTTTTGGTTTGTTTGTGTTTTAAGACAGGGTTTCTCTGTGGCTTTGGAGGCTGTCCTGGAACTAGCTCTTGTAGACCAGGCTTGTCTCGAACTCACAGAAATCTGCCTTCCTCTGCCTCCCGAATGCTGGGATTAAAGGTGTGCGCCACCACCGCCCAGCCGACTGGTTATTTCTTTTTAAACAAACATGAGGATGATGATCTGTGTAGTCTCTGCCTAAGATAAATAATGTATGTATTGAAATTGAACCCATACTAGGGGAAGAAAAGACCCTGAAATATACAATATGACTAGGCAGAGTCCTTTGGGTGACAGGACATTTCTAGCCATTGAGGCTTCTATAGAACAATGTTGCCTTGAAGGAGGTCGGCGATTCAATACCTTTAGTGGACTTCTCTTTTGTGTACTTAAAAACACTGGGTTATTCCTTCATTAAAGCAAGTGGTAAATACATGCATCAAGGTCCAAATGTTTTCTAAAGCGGTGAATAACTGATACGAAATCCGTAAGGTTAGGATAACTTTTAATAGATAAATACCAACCAACAGCAAACCAGAGTGTGCCAAAGCAGCAAGGCTAGAGAGCTCCCATGTGCCTTGTCCTTTTAAAACCGCTCCCACATCACCCTGACTTCACATTGACCACACCCTGATGGGCGTGGTCGGGCACACCTGTAGCCAGTCCTTGGAGGCATGGTTATGATATCTCCCTACAGTTTTCAGCTCCTACTTTCTAGCAATAAATTAGAACAAATATCAAGACATCTCCTTTGTCTTCTGACCCTGACACAGGGAATGCTACATCTCAAAAACCTGCCTCTTTGTTGGACATACATTTAAAATTGAAGGTTATATTTCCCAGTATTTCTTGCAGCTAAATCCTGGTTGGTGTGATATTGTCAACAAGGAAATGTCGACATGGACTTTTATTATCATTAAAGGCTGTAGAGCCTGTTCTCTATTCTTTCTTCTTCAAGGACCCATGATGGAAAGCTCAGTTGCTCACAAGCTAGCAAGATTCAAGAGGATAAGGAGCCACAAGATGGATAAATTTAAGCAGTGAAACTGTAGATGCCATAGTAGCTGTAGGTTGTTTTTGTTTGCTGTTTCTTTTTTCTTTTGTTTTGTATTTTATTTGTCTATAGTGAAGGTCAGAGTTCAGCTATGAGGCGTGAGTTTTCATCTACTGTGTGCATTTTTTAAAAATCATAAATAGATGATTTTCTTGGCCAAATTTTTAACATTATGGCCAACTGGAAATTCATGCCAATATAATTTCTACTGTGAGTAGACATGAAAGTTAATCTGTTTTTGTTTATGTGTATCTTTAAACTTAATCCATATGTCTATCCCATTAGTAGGATATTGTTATTATAACAAATTTGTGCTCAAAAACATACGCTAGTGGGCTAAAACCCATTACATTTAAATAGTGTCTGACTCATGAAATTTGTCTGTGGTGCCTCTAACTATATGACAGCACTGATGGGGAGGAAATGCATTTCAGAAAGATATATGCAAGCATCTGTGACAAACTGGAGATCATATTTCTTATCTCAGCACTGAAGACACTTCACAGGTCTGGACACCTTTCAGGAATGTATACCTAAGTTTTACTCCTCCATTATTCTTTCATAAGAGTATCTACAACTCTCCATAATTACTAAAACAATATTTTGAAAGGTCAGGAGACTTTGTGCCACATAGTTCTGTGATCTATCAGTGAACTTGCAGTGTATTCGGCATGCAATAAATAGGGTCATTCTATCATCTGATGATATAGTGAGATACCCTGTGGTCAGAGGTAAAGTAAGATAGCCCGAAGACAGAGTGGAGAGCTGTTTTCAGGTTACAGCTTTCACATAGCAGCTGCTATCTAAAGAGGGTTTAGAATTCTTTGCATATCTAGTTAGATAAACCTGAGAATGAGGACAGAAAGATATTCCAGTGTGTGAAAATAACACACTTTTCTCTGAGTAATGGAAAGACTTTCTGCTGGTTTCTATCTACTTTAAACTGACTAGCAAGGCACACTACAATTCACTTAATGTAGAATGATATGTGTAAAATTAAAAATGTCCAAACTAAGAGTTCAGTTGCTAGTTCTTAGAATAAGTAGAGATGTGACTAAGTGTTTCTATCAGCTTGTTGCTTGAAAATTTAACAATTCAAGAAACAAGAGCAATGAAAACATGTAAGAAATTTCTTCTGAAGAACTGTGATGAAAGCAGACTGTGTGAAGAAAGATGTCATGTTCAATCTTTTAAAATTATGAGGGGAAAGACAAAAAGAAGAACATAATTGGAGTTCTTTATTTGGCAAGTTTTTTTTAAAATTATATCCACCAAATTTTGCGTAGACCCCCAAATACATGTCATAATTCTGAATTGATAATGAAATATTATTTTTCTTAATGTTGTTTATAGTATTGACAGTAAATGTAAAATAATACTCAGTTTTCTGATAGCTTACTTTCATTAAAGTTTTACAATATAAAATAGCACGTGATACAATTCAAATAATGTGATTTTAATCTTATTTAAAAACTTGGTTATTATTCACCTGTGACCCCGACTAGGTGCATAGCTATTTAGAAAGGTCATTTTTATTATCTATTCATTGTTATTCATCAATTTGGAATTCATGAACATTTTATGACTATGCACCATGTGATAGACCAGGTTTTAAAAAATATTAAAAGAAAATGAAGTGACAGGATTTCCTATCACAAGGAAAATATTATTCCGATAATTTATCACTGAAAAAGACATGCTCTTTAATGGAGATATACATTATACGAAGTGCAATGAAGGAATAAAAAAGTACTGGGATCTGCCAAAGGATTTAGGAAAATATTTATTCTCAAACTAAAATAATAATTACATCCCTCAGAGAAAATATTAGCATTCACAAAAAGGAGGGGTTAATGGTACTATAGGTGGTGATCATTAATAGTCCTATGGCTGGGGGGGCGGGACACAAGGCATGATTGGATATGAGAGAGTATGCAGGCAGGCAGGTAGATTTTCATAATGGCTTCCATTGGTTCCTTGATTATCATATGGGGTCAAGAACTCCTTGAAAGTTGAGTTCAAGATATTATTTAAAACACACATTTTCTCAACATCCACATTATAAATAATACATACAATTCTTCAACTTAGATTACTTTTATTTTTTGATCCCAATAAACACCTCCAAATTCTTAAGAATTTTCACTCTCTTTAATTCAGTTTGAAGAATTAAACTGTGGAACTCATATAACAAATGGTTATACAAATCTCTTTTTTGAAGACTTCATCAAAATCTTATTAAAATAAATTTTAATAGTCAAAACTAAGAAGCTTCTGTAAGGCAAAAGACACAGTCAACAAGACTAAAAGAAGCCCACAGAATGGGAAAAGTTCTTCACCAACCCCACATCAGAGAGAGGACTAATTGCCAAAATATACAAAGAACTCAAGAAGTTAGTTACCAAAGCACCAAATAATTTAACAAAAAAGTGGGGCACAGAACTAAACAGATAATTCTCAATAGAGGAATCAAAAATGGCTGAAAGACTCTTAAGAAAATGCTCAAATTCCTTAGCCATCAGGGAAATGCAAATCAAAAACAACTCTGAAATACAATCTTACACCTTTCAGAATGACTAAATCAAAAACACCAAGGACAGTTTATGCTGGAGAGGATGTGGAGAAAGGGGAACACTTCCCCATTGCTGGTGGAAGTGCAAACTTGTACAGCCACTTTGAAAATCACTATGGCTGTTTCTCAGGAAAATAGGAACCAGTCTACCTCAAGATCCAGCAGTTCTACTCTTAGGCATATACCCAAAAAATGCACATTCATACAAGGACATTTGTTCAACTATGTTCATAGCAGCATTATTTATAATAGCCAGAACCTGGAAGCAACCTAGATGCCCCTCAACTGAAGAATGGATAAAGAAAAGGTGATACATTAATACAATGAAGTACTACTCAGCAAAAACAAAACAAAAATAAAACAAAAAATGGAATCATGAAATTTGTAGGCAAATGGATGAAACTAGAATAAACCATCCTAAGTGAGGTAACTCAGTTACAGAAGACAAACATGGTAGTACTCACTCATATATGGATTCTAGACATAGTGAAAAGGATTACCACCCTACAATACACACCTCCAGAGAAGGTAGGAAACAAGGAGGACCATGAGAGAGACATGCACTGTCCTCCAGTGAAGCAGAAAGGGACAAGAACCCCTGAACAAATGGGGAGTACAGGGGAGGAGGAGGGTGGTAGGAGAAAGAGGAGGGGAGAAGAGGAGTGGAGAAGAGAACATGAGGGATCAGGAAGATTGAGTGGGGAGAGGAATAGAGGAGAGCAAGAAAAGAGACATCAATAGAGGGAGCCACTATAAGTATAAAGAGAAATCTGGCACTAGGGAATTATACAGAGATCCAAAAGGATGACCCCAACTAGGACCCTAAGCAACAGTGGAGAGGCTACCTTAAATGCTGGTCCTCTATAATGAGAATGATGACTACCTTAAATGCCATCCTACAGCCTTCATCCAGTAGCTGATGGAAGCAGAAGCAGAAATCCACAGCCAAGCACTGAGCCAAACTCCTGAAATCCAGTTTCAAAGAGGGAAGAGCAATGAGCAAAGGGGTCAAGACCATGCTGGGAAAACCCACAGAAACAACAGACCTGAACAAGTGGGAACTCATGGACCCCAGTCTGACAGCTGGGGAACCAACATAGGACCAAACCAGGTCCCCTGAATGTGGGTGTCAGCTTGAGCACTGGGCAGTCTATGGGGCCTCTGGCTGTGGAATCAGGATGTATCCCTAGTGCACAAATGGACTTCAGAGCCCATTTTCCATGGAGGGATACTCTTCTTAGCCTAAATACACAGGGGAGGGCCTAGACCCTGACCCAAATGATTTGAAACTTTAATGATCCCTCACAGAAAGCATCACCCTCCCTGGGGAGTGGATAGGGGATGGAGTGGGATGGTCGTTGGGGGGTATGGAAGAATGGGAATGAGAGGGAACTGGGATTGATAGGTAAAAAAAAATAAGATTGTTTCTAATGTAAATAAAATTCATATATAGAAAAAAAAGAATATCACTGGTCATGATGGGGCATCGACTGGGCAGGTTATAGTTACTCAGTAGTTATGTTTATAAGGATGTGGAAGATGGAGATATAATCATGTAAAACTTGTATATAATAGAAACTGCAACACAATGGCAACATGAGTGATAGTTATTATGGCTAAGGCCATAGAAGGTTCATATTGCTCTCTATCTACCAATAACCCTCCAATGAAGCATTTTACAAGTACTGCGAAAAAATGCTCTACTTTATTCATTTGTTTTACCCTCACCTAGCTCTCAGTCCTTCTCAGCTATTTGATTTAGATAAAAAAGCACCAAGCAACCAAGTCCCCAGCAAGGAGTATTAATGTGATATATAGCATCGTAATGTGCCTCAATTCTTCATTGCCTTCACTCCTGCATAATTAGAACAGTTCCTGCAATTATTTTAAGGGGCATCTGTGGCCAAATGGAAAGCCAGGGTACGTGATAATTCAGGAAAACTGTATTCTATAATCCTTTCAAACTGTAGTTTTTTGTTTGTTTGGTTGTTTTTTTTTTTCTTTTCTTTTTTTTTTTTTTTTAGATCTCTGCCTGCTTCATTTAATCTGATCTTCTGGCAACCAAATTATCTTCCTTTAAATTAAAAATATAATGTACGATACTAATTCGTTTTTCTTCCTGGAAAAAGGTGAAATTGCACTTACACAACTGTTCTAAGCAATATTTTCACAAAAATCAAGCTGTGATTTTTAGAATATATATATTCTTGATAGAAAAATAATATTTGACAATGATTATTTGTTGAGTAAAATGTCCTCTAAGAATGAAAAAACAGAAATACATATCACACTCTCTCTAAGGTACAGTTATGCATTATTTCCCTTATTTCCAATGTTTTCCTTCTTCTGTGTGTTTGGTATATACATGTATATATATTTGTTTGTGTGTACAAGTTTTTATGTGGATGTGAAGTGTGCATATGGATGCATGTCTGTTCCTATGCATGTAGAGCCCAAAGGAACAAATCAATGTCTTAAAGAAGATAACGGAAAAGTCCTTCTTTGATGTTCTAAATAACTATGTTTTGTTATTATAGTATGTATTAAACTTTTGAATTTATTGACTGGTTGAAATATAATTAATATGCCGATCTATTATTATAATAGTGCATAGTTAAGTGTAATAGACATACACTTCTTTTTAAAGCTTTTATGAAACTATACAATTGAGAACAAATACTTAGGAGTCATTATTTCTTTTAATCAAGCAACTCTGAACAGGCTCAATGAAAAAAGTAAAAGATTATATTACATAAATAGCAAACTGGATCCAATCTTTCATTATTATCTTTCTGTCTCTTCTGCTTTCAGTAACTTAGCAACAACAAAATGAATTTTGGGTTTTCTTGAAGTGCTGTTATAAATTATTCTGTTTAACAAAACATGCTTTATCCTCAGCTGATGATGCCTTGTTTGGAGCATTTAGCTCTTCATTCAACTCTGTTGAATCCCATGGTGTGCTGTGTGCTTTGAAGGGT
The DNA here is from genome assembly GCF_003668045.3 of Cricetulus griseus. NCBI lineage: Eukaryota > Metazoa > Chordata > Mammalia > Rodentia > Cricetidae > Cricetulus > Cricetulus griseus. The sequence goes on from NC_048595.1 coordinate 422,044,376, forward strand.
CTCAAGACAACAGCGAGTCCACCTTTGATTGTCAGGAGGTTTAAGTCTAGCGGGCAAAGGTGTTTCTAAAAGAAATTCTATAAACCAAAGATAAATTATGTATAATATTTACAGAGGATTCAAAATGCCCATACTGAAAATTTGTCATAATATACAGACAGTATTATAGAACTATTTAATTCATGTGAAAACACCCTAATGACTTAGGGTTCTGTCTTACAGAATTATCCCGTAAATCTTTTTAGATGAGAATTCCCAAGTCAAATTGAAATTATAGATATTTAAGCATCTGCAGCTAACTCTCCTATCAACTTCTCCCAGAACACACAGAAATAAATTCATGATGACCTTTTAAGCTGACATCCAAATCAAGAAAATACAGTAAAATATAACCAACAAATATGAAACCTGACTTTAACATTTCAATATTTTTCACAGTAACCTCGAATGAAGTAGTTTGATATAGGAGAGCCATATCACGGTGCACAATATCCTACCACTCCTTTGCTTTACCCATGTGGACGACTTAAGACCTATTGTAAACCAAGCAATGGTGATGGAATAAGAACACTCCATGAACAAACACATACATTGTTAGTGCTTCCATGAATCTGCCGTCTGTCACAGATGTTCAAAAGTTTTCTTGAAAAAAACGAGTTGGGGAATACAGAAAATAAATGACTTCCACCATTGAAACTTTGATTTTGTTTTCTTTCTTATGCTTTATCATCTTATATGTGTATCATTTTCCTACTTATTGTATTTATTACTTATTTTCTATGTGCCTTAGCTAAAACATAAACTTAATAGAGGCATGATCACTGTCTATCCTCTTACTTAGTATCTCTTAGGTGCTTCAAATGTCTGAAATTCAGTAAATATTTGTTGAATAATTAGATGATCAGGCAGATGGAGAACTGAAAGTTAGAATTTAGCAAATGTATCCAGCATTACCCTGATAGCTACAAAAGTCAATAGAGAATCAAGTTGATTAATTTTATCACATAATACAAATAACATTCATACTCTTGCTCTACACATCTTACATCATTCATTAGAAGCCTAACCTCATAATATATTTTACTTAAGACAATACTGATCATTTATGGATAATTGAAATTTCTTGACCCAAATATTGTTTTCAGAGAGATTTATTTTTGAATGGCTTGTGAAACCTTTGTGTGTAAATGCATCAAACACAGGCATTAACTCAATATGTGGTATAACACACAAACACATGGATCATAGGGAACATAAAACATAGGAATGTATAAGGTAAAATTTCTTGAGAGGAAAATTCCAAGACTTAATTGATTTTAATATGATTAGATTTCAGTTAGAAAATAAAATCCAGTTATTTGGATCCCACATAATCATCCCTCTACAAATTTAAAACAAAAAAAGCCCCCTTTACTCATGGTCATTATGATTTCTTTTTCATTAATTGTTTATTCATATATATATATATACACATATATATGTTATTTCATATATATGTGTATTTATATATATTCTTGAATATATATATGTATATATATATATATATATATATATATATGTAAACTGATTAGTTTATATAGTGTTATTCATATACCTATTCTTAGGACTGAGCATTTGTTATTGGGTAATCAACTAATGTGTTGTTCTCTGTGAAAAAAACCTACTTCTCCTGCCCTCAGAATTCCTGGTTACCTATAATTCTATGTCTAGTGTTGAAGCCTTGTGGATTTTTTTTAGCATAGTGTAGATACAATGCTCTTTTGTTTTGTTTTCTTTTGATTTGAAGGAAAACTTGCCAAGAACCTTATCTAGATGTGTCCATTGGTTCTGGGCTTTATGACTTTGAATGGATTGGTCTACAAAGATTGTTAAGAGCCAAATCATCAGGGAGTTTGCTGTGAGATTGTGCCTCCTAGCAACACCAGAAGCTATATGGGTGAAGTCTCATCAACAAAGTAGAAAATGGATGACACGCATGAATATGCCTAACTGGATGGGGAAAAACCACAAAGCCTCAACCTTATACAAAAAACTACAGACAACAGTAAAGCTGGGTGTTTGAGGGGTGGCCCACTCCAGAGAGGTGCACTCCAATTAGTTGTCCATTGCTAAATGGTCAGGCATAAAAGTAAATATGTAAATAATTGTATATGGACTCAACAGCCTTTATTTTTGCATATATATAAACATATGTATATATAATGAATGATGAAAAAGAGGTCATGAGGGAGGAAAGGGAAGGGAGATAATCAAAATAAAAAATCCTTTTTTAATAAAATATCACCATCATATAGATTGCTCATTTCTGTTGGGAAATTCAAAACTAAATTCAATCCATCTGCACCTACTTCTGACATGAGACAAACAGACCTCCAGATCCATACTGTTAGCTAGTGGCAAGCTCCATTCTCTGACCTTCAGACAGACTTTATTTGTACAAGCAAGAAATCACCACACCTACCCAATAAAAGTAGGCTTACCAAATACTTTCCTCTGCATAAAATATTCACAAACATTAAATCGGATCATTTTCATTGTATAAGTGAAAGAGTGATCATGCTTCATCTTTGCAAGCCTTGAACCAGGCATGGTGGTAGAAACCTGTAACTCCAGCACTCCAGAGGGTGAGACAGGAGGGTTACAAATTTAGACACTTCTGGATTACACAAAAATTTATAGACAAACCTGGGCTTATGAAACATTTGTCCTGCCACAAATAAAAGAAAACAAAATGAGAAACAAAAATGACTAACTCATGGTAGAGAATATAAATTTCTTGTGTCCTTTATATATCTAGCCCCACAAACACATTAAGAAGTATAAGTTGGTGGCTACAAAAATGATGATTTTCTGATTATTTTAGACCATGCTCTCATTCTAAAGCAGGGGAAGCAGAACTACAGAAAATAGTAGGCCTTTGAAGAGACATGGGAAATTAATATCTTTAATGTGGTGTGTAAAGTAATTCTTTTCAGAATTCCATACTGACTCCACTATGCCAGGAAACAGGTGAATTAGAGACTGGAAAAACTTAGATAATGTGAACGATACTAATGTGACTGGATTTTAATAGTGGATGGCTGTGTCTGTCCTCTTGGTCGGAGTATTAGTGTTTGGTAAGTTTGTCTTTAACATTTATTTCACGTTTCTTGAGTAGTAACTACACAATTATGTGATCAATACATATCACCAGAGCAAAAGAAAAGCCACTGAAGACTCAAAGAAGTACAGAAGGACTTTATGCTATTTATTTATTTATTTATTTAATTTATTTATTTATTTGGCTTTTCGAGACAGGGTTTCTCTGTGGCTTTAGAGGCTGCTGTCTTGGAACTAGCTCTTGTAGACCAGGCTGGTCTCGAACTCACAGAGACTCGCCAGCCTCTGCCTCCCGAGTGCTGGGATTAAAGGTGTATGCCACCATTGCCCGGAGGCTTTATGTTTTATAATGAGAGAAAGAATGTCTCTTCTACAACTATGAAGTATGCTTCACGCTCACATGGCAGTCTCTATACAGGCTGGATACCCTCCAGAGATAACAAAGTCTGTCTGGTCCCTAACATTCTGGGATCATCATAACCCTGATCAGAAGGATGCAACTCACAAGGAGAGTAATCAGGGAAGCAAGACACATTACCCACCCAAGAGGTTTCACTTTTTTTTTCTTAAAAAAATAAAATGGACTGTTGCAACAAAAAAACTCATACAGAAATTCACACCTAAAGAGTGGCTTCCACGAAGTAACTAAGAGCTTTAAAGGCCTCTGGTTCAGCGTTACCACTTAGCACCCGGAAGTAACAGGTGCTCTCCTAACTGTTCTTTACCTGGAGTCACACTGACTCTTCACCAGTTTTATCCATGTGTTTATCCACACCCTGGCCTCTTCCTACCTACCGATCATGGACTACCATCACAAGCTGTTCTCCTTGCTTAAGTGTCCTGCTAGGATGCACTTCCATTGAGATGTTAGCCCCATGACACTCAACAATGCTTTTCTCAGGGACTGTTAGCTGTCTCTCTTCATGGTGAGACACTCAGACACAGAATTAGATTAATACTAATTTGGGCTCATGAAACATTCTCAGCTGGGGCTGTGCATGTGCTCCGTTTTCCTTCAGTTATTATATCTTTAAGTAATGAAGCAATTACCCATCAGTACATAATGTACAAAATGGCAGGGTCTTTGTTAACTAAATATACAACTTCTACCAACCCAGTCCTGCTTTCCTCATTTGAATCCTATGGTTGACATCCCTTTATTTTCAAGTATATATTTAAATACTATATAAGAATTAGGCTTCATGCAATCTTTTAGCTATCATTCTATATATGATTGAGGGGCTCTTCATGGACTATTTCATTCTTGTTCACTCATTGAAGTTACTCCTAAGTATCCAGGTCATTCATATATATATATATATATATATATATATATATATAATGACTTGCTGTGGCATATTTTTTCATTTGACATATTGATAGCTGATATTATTTTCTGCTAGTTTATTTTCTATTGCTGTTAGGACATTGATTTTAGGCAGAAACTTTTGTAGACTAGCATGTTCTGAAACTTGTTATGTAGCTGAGGACAGCCTTGACCTTCTGGTAATCATGCCTGTATTTCCCAAGTCCTGGGATTTCAGGGATGAACTACCATACTTTGTTTTCTGTTTTACCATGGATTGACACCAGGGTTTTTTGTATGATTGGTAAATTTGTACAAACTGAACTATGTTTTCAGGCCACAAAATGTTCTTTTAAAAGGGTAAGGATGTTTCCTATCTTAATCATCACAGTATCCCAAGACAAATTTTAGACATTATATGAACAAATGAGTGAATTATTCACTCCAAACAAATAAACTCATTGATTTTCTCTAATATAACAAAGTAGTTCTTCTCTTGTTACATGCTCTTCAACAGCTATGATACTTTTAGCTTTGTGAATTGTAAGCACCCTCAAACATGTATGCTTCTATTTTTCATGCTGATATATTTGCATATTAACAATGGAGAAAATATCACTACAATGAACGAACCTTAATGAAAATTTTAAGTGAGAAGAAATATACTTTTTCTATTCCATGTAGTAAATAATCAGAAAATAATGGCAAGTATTACTACTGATGTAAGCTACTAGTTTCACTGGCATGTGGGTATAGTTTTCACTCATGAAGACTCAGATCAGCTATTATTTCTTAGTGAAACTCACATAAGTTTTCTTCCTATTGCCTGTAGACAGCCATAGCCTAACATAGTACATAGCTGGGAACATGTTAGGTGAATCATTCTCATTATCCTCCTCAGACAACAACAGGGCTATGGACTCTCCCTTAGGAAATATGTCCTATTTTGTGAAGGAATGACTAGCTTTCCTCTGCTACCATACTCAAGATGACTAATCCAGACGACTATCACTGTAAAACCCTCCACACTGGATGTATTTTCTGACCTGTGTACTAACAGCCTTATTTAGAAACAAGAAATTTAAACAAGTTTCCAAGTCTGAAGAAGTCCATTCTAGTTGTAAAAGAAAAGGATTTTTTTCCTGTAAGAAACTCTTTGTCATGGCTCTTTTATTTCATACCTCTTCTACTTTGCATTTTGAATTATAAATTTATTTATTTAACAACTTTTAACTTGTTTCTATTTCTTTAATCTCTTAAACATCCACTATTAATATATTTCCAACAAGAACCAGAGGATAGATAGCACAGAGACTAAGGGTGAAACCAAATACAACCTGCCTTAAAAAAGTGGTTATCAAATAACTTCTAGTGATATTATGCTATATTCATAAAGAAGTACCTGATTCAGCCATCATCAGAAAAGCTTCCTCTTTCAGCAGATGGGAACAAATACAGAGACTCATAGGCAGAAATTAATCAGAGAAAGACCTTGGGACACTCAATTCTAAATAGAATGTCTCCACCAAGGCCCTTCCCTTCAGAGCTCATGGAATCCCACAGAAGAGAAGGAAGACAGTGTAAGAGCCAGAGGGGATGGAGCACACCAGGAGAACAATGCCTTCTAAGTCAACTGACCAAAGCTCATATGATTCACAGAGACTGAGGCACAATGCACAGATCTACACCAGGTCTTCTGCATACATACTATGGCTTTCAGTTTAGTGTATTTATGTGACTCCTGAGTGTGCATCAGTAGCTCTGTGACTCTTTTGCCTTAGCTTGCACTCTTTTGCTTCTGTTGGTGTGCTTTGTACAACTTAGGTGTGACAGTATTTGTTGTATCTTATTGTAGTTTATTTTGTTGTTATATATTAGAAACCTGTTCTTTTTAAATGAGAAAGTCAAAGCAACTGGATCTAGATGGGAGTGGAGGTGGGGAGGAAGAGTCAGGAATAGAGGAAGGGAAAACAAAACTATAACAGGATAAATTGTATGTATGAGCAAAGACTCTATTTTCAATAAAAGAAGGAAAGATTCCAATATAACACAAGGATAAAAAACAAATATATTTCTGATTAACTGTACAGTTGCTTCCAAATATTAACATGAATTAACATTCAACATTTGAAAAGTGATAAAGATGTGACCTTACTAAAACTAGTTTTCTATGAACATATGTGTTTCCTATTGATGCATAAAAATCAATACAATAAAAATGTTTTAATATTTAAATACATCACATGAAGATACAATGGATTTTATTTATCAGGAATATTCACATATAAAGTTAAATGAGGTTTCTATTTCATTATGATCCCTAAATGGCATTTTAATTCATGATTTACCATATATTAATAAGGCAGGCTTTAATACAGACTTCATTTGAGTTCTTTGGTATAACCATAAAGGACAGGAAAATCTAAGAAAGGTGTACAGCTATTGATGAAACATACATAAAATAGAATGAAATACATTTTAAAAGAGGTTGGGATGAAAACGCTTTACAGAGTCACAGAATTACACACTAAACAGGATATTGGGAATGAGGGTAGATCAAAACTTACTACATATCACTTACTATAGGAAAAGTATAAGGATGTGACCCAAAGCTAAGAATAAAGATACTTTACTTGAACTAATTTTAATGTTTCAATAATTAATATCACAAAAAATCCAGTTTAGTTTTAATGGTTTCAATTGTTATAAATTAATTGTCAGCTAAGAGTGTGGTATTCATGATACAGTAACAATAAAAGGATCTGAAAGGCAGGCAACACTATCTCTTGTGTCGATGTCAAATAAGTTCAGTCTAATATCAAAAGAGATTGTCTCACCCCAGAAAGGATCACAGTATGTTTGCTCTTCTCTGGGTTTTCTATATCAGTTGGGAAATGCTAGGTGTTTTTTCAGAGCCTTGTTAAAATATTTAGGTCTGGAGATGTAGCCCAGCTCTAGTGAGCTTGTCTGGCATACATAATGCCATTGGCATGATCCCTAGCAGCAGGAAAGAAACAAAAATCTTGTTGTTACCCTATTTTATTTCCAATATTTTCCAAACCACAAATCAGCCATTGCTCCAAAGAGCAATCATATATCCCAGGAATGGTTCTTTCTTACTGGCTTACTAATAGAAGTATTATCTAAGAAAGGCCAAGAGAAATCATTGGAATTCCATGCATCTCCATGTAAGCATTAAAAAAGACTTTGTTACTTTAAATGATAGTAATGTCTTCACTGTGTTTAGCAAAGGGAATGATCCACTTGTGTTTCTTTATAATAAGAAACTAGTTCTGCCACACTGCAGTCACAGGACAAATGTGGTGTCAAGACAAGGTGACACATTCATTTTTGTTCTTCCCAAGAACATCTTCAGTTGTCTGTACTTGAAAATGACTAAAAGTAAATAAATAACTATTTGAATACAAATACTCACATTGCTATACAGCTTATATTACTCTCATGTCACAGCATTCGAATTAGTTTTCAGTAAATATTAACCACTATGTCTCATCTACTGATAGCATCTCCACAGGCTTACATAAAAGTCACAGATTTGAAAGGAGTGTTGATTATTGTAAGTAATGCATGTACCAGAGTAATCTATCATTACTGAGCTTTTTTATACATTACAAATTATTACCAAATGTTTAGAGCAAAGCTCTATTTCCCCAAAACACATTATTAAAACCATAAAAGTTATTTCTTCCCTTTTAAGAAATGTCACAAATAAAATATGATTCTATTTCTATGGTATTCTTTCTGTCCCTGATAATAAGATTTTTCTCATAAACTGTTTCATACATAATGAATTGCAGATAAAAGTCAACTTTATCAAACACTGAAATAAACTCTTTTCTTAAAATAGAGATAATTTAAAAATAGAGAGCAGATATCCACATGTATCTTGAGGAATTAGATTCCAGTGCTGATAATTTTAATATGATACTGGGCGGCGAGGCAAGAATGATAGCTCAGCCATTAATGGCCAAACTCAGACTTCAAAATGGTACTGGGCATGGAAAGGAAACAGTGTGAAGCTTTCTAGTAAGATAGGGAAGACTAAGGTTGAAGAAGAATGTAATGAACAATCAAAGCCTGTTGTTATGAAAACAGTTGCACACCCAGGAATGGCTACAGAATAAGGACCTCTGAATTATAAAATCCCAGGTTCACTTTGTATATTTTGGAGATCAGCCCTCTGTCAGATGTGGGGTTGGTGAATATCTTTTCCCAGTCTGTGGGCTGCAGTTTTGTCTTGCTGACTGTCTCCTTTGCCTTACAGAAGCTTCTCAGTTTGAGGAAGTCCCATTTATCAATTGTTGACCTCAGTGCCTGTGCTACTGGTGTAATGTTCAGGAAGCGGTCTCGTGTACCGATTAATTCAAGGATATTTTTCACTTTGTCTTCTAATAGGTTCAGTGTAGCTGGATTTATGTTAAGATCTTTGATCCATTTTGACTTAAGTTTTGTGCAAGGCTATAGGCTTGGTTCTAAATGCAGTCTTCTACATGTCTGCAACCAGTTATGCCAGCACCATTTGTTGAAGATGTTCTCTTTGTTCCATTGTATAAATTTGGATTGTTTGTCAAAAATCAGGTGTTCATAGGTGTGTAGGGTAATATCAGGGTTTTCAATTCTATTCCATTGGTCTGACAGTCTATTTTTGTGCCAATACCAAGCTGTTTTCAGGACTATAGCTCTGTAATAGAGCTTGAAGTCAGGGATGGTGATGCCTCCAGAAGTTCCATTGTTGTATAGGGATGTTTTGGCTATCCTGGGTCTTTTGTTTCTCCATATAAAGTTGAGAATTGTTCTTTCAAGGTCTGTGAAGAATTGTGTTGGGATTTTGATGGGGATTGAATTGAATCTGTAGATAGCTTTTGGCAAGATTGCCATTTTTACTATGTTGATCCTACCTATCCAAGAGCATGGGAGATCTTTCCATTTTCTGGTATCTTCTTTAATTTCTTTATTTAGAGACTCAAAATTCTAATGGTACAGGTCTTTCACATATCTGGTTAGTGTTATCCAAGGTATTTTATGTTGTTTGTGGCAATTGTAAAGGGTGATGTTTCTCTGATTTCTTTCTCCACCAATGTGTCATTGGTGTATAGTAGGGCTATGGATTTTTTTGTTAGTCTTGTATCCTGCCACTTTGCTGAAGGTGTTTATCAGCTGTAGGAGTTCCCTGGTAGAGTTTTTCGGGTCACTAATGTAGACTATCATATCATCTGCAAATAGTGAGAGTTTGACTTCTTCCTTTCCGATTTGTATTCCCTTGATCTCCTTTTCTTGTCTTATTACTCTAGCTAGGACTTCAAGGACAATATTGAAGAGGTATGGAGAGAGTGGACAGCCTTGTCTTGTCCCCAATTTAGAGGAACTGGATTGAGTTTCTCTCCGTTTAATTTGATGTTGGCTGTTGGCTTGCTGTATATTGCTTTTATTATATTGAGGTATGTTCCTGTTATCCCTGATTTCTCCAAGACCTTTATCATGAAGGGGTGTTGGATTTTGTTAAAGGCTTTTTCGGCATCTAGTGAGATGATCATGTTTTTTTTTTTTTCTCAGTCTGTTTATATGGATGGATTTTCATATGTTGAACCATCCTTATATCCCTGGGATGAAGCCTACTTGATCATGGTGGATGAGGTTCACATTTCATTTTGGCATCCCTGGAGTCTTCAGAAATACATCATAGATTTTTTATGCTAATATTTAATGAAAGAAAGAATAACAGGAGATGATGCTGATTCATTACCTGAAAAAGAATAGCTACATGGCTTTCCCTCTAGCAGACATGGTGTCAGCCTATCAGTTAGAATAACCTATGTAACAGTATACAAGCATGAGGTGGCCTTCCAAAGGGAGCATATTTTTGTTGCAGAGAAATATGGCTGTTTCTTGGAAGGTTAAACAGTGGCTTTCTATGATTCTCCAGTTTTGTGCTCTGCCTTTGTCAATGTGCAGCAGGAGAGAGGCTCCTTTAATGTGTTCCCATCTTGGAAGATAATTTCTCCTGTATTCTCTCAGCAAAAGTGATTGAGCATTTCTCAAGCTAGACCATTAAACAGTCATGTGTTCAAATCAAGGCATGGCAAGGAAAATTTGTGGACAGTCAGATTTTAGTTGTGTCCACAGATAGGACCACTTGTATAAAGCCAAGAAAAAAGGGAAAGAATACAAGTTGGCAAGCAGATGGACATGCTCATCTCATGCCCTTTAAAGGTATTTTTCATTCACTAATTTTGTGATTAGCATAACTATTTGAGCAGAAGAGTTATTCTTGGCTAATACGGCTCATGTTTGCACTATGAATTATTCTAAGTGGACACTGGATTGAGCTATACTGCTCTAAACTGTATTGCTTGAAAGCATTTCACTTCTCAAAACTGTGTTTTCAGGGGACTTTTTATTTTAAATGAAAACAGACCTTTCTGGGTGAACTGAAACAGATCGCCTGACCTTAAGTAGTGTATAGTATGCTAGATACACTTTCAAAATATCTGCCATGAAACTACTAGACTGAACCTCTACAGGACCTTTCAGCCCTTCAATTTTACATCCATGAAATTATCAGTATCTCACCCTGTATCAACTGGCTCATCAGTTTGCTCTAAGATGCTTATGATGGGCAACGTATTTCTATATTTCTATATGTCAGAGAGATACCATAACATAAATGATCATATCACAGTGAAATAGACAGGGGGAAAGCAAATGTGAAATCTGAGCTGAAACAAAATTACTGCAAGTCTATTGTATAGCGAAGTGGGCAGCAGTGTGAGGAAATTCTAGTCCCCTGGAAGGGTGGATGGCAAAGGTGTCACACATTTTCAGCTTCCAGAGCCACTATAGCTCCCACAATGATGCTTTTGAGCTTGGCTCACCATGGAACTAATCCTGCCAATGGAAGCAACCAGATCCACTGTCTTAAAAGCCATTTCTGTGTATATCTTTATTTTACGCACAGGTGGATTTTGAAACGTAGAACTGACAACATCACTTGAAATACACTTGAAAACATATTAGGAGAACTGGGAATTTTTATTATGTGGTTCAAAATAAACTAGGATGGTATGCAACATTGGACAACAACAAGCTAGACAAAACTAACCTGGATGCCATAAATACAGGCATGGCTGGTACAGTGCATCACAAATATTCTCAACATGCATAATTATTATTTCTTAGAGGACTAAACTCCAGCTAAACTATACACTAGGCTTAATTGTTCAAAAGCAAAGTCTTATTTAAAGATGGAGTGATAGCTCTTGCTTCCTTGAAAAATACCTGAGGAAGTCATAAAAAATCCAGATCCATCTAAAGAATCTAAAGTTTCCTATGTAGCATGGGGGTAGGTTAAGTCTCAAATTTAAAGTCAAAAAGCAATGTAATTTTAAATTAATTGTTAAAAATAATTGTCTACAAATATATTTAGGCAGAGCCTTGGACTCAATAGTAATAAGTAAGCATGCAAAACCTATCCCATTGTTGAGAGACCCTACAATGTAGAATCTGCTTCTATTTTTTCAAAAAGAGCTCATTGCTATTGGAGCACTAAATTGGGAGTTATTTTAGAGGATTTAGTTCTTACTGCATGCTCTATCCTATAAATTTTTTCTACACAACCTCTGATGACTCCAGATCTACAAGAGGTTTAGAAATTGAATACATACATACAGAGAGATGGATGATAGATGATATAATTGTATATAGAGAGAGACAGATAAGGATAGATAGAAGATAGATGATAGGCACACAAATTGATAATATTGATAAAGTAAATTACTCAGGCAAAAAGGCACAATATATATTTATGCATAAATATTCATAAACATATATTCATATATATGAATAGAACCTACTGAATCTGATTTTGTAGGCCATCTCAGAAATGTGGTAGAATAATATTTTAAGGTGTGTTACTTTTGTTTATGCTCCATTTGTTAAAGTCTGTGAAGCTGTGATTATTTACCTATCTAAAACACCTGATGTTCCCAAGAAAGAGCTGACCAATCAATAGTGATACAGGAGAAAGGATAGGCAGGGCTGGGAGGCAGAGAGAATAAATAGAAGAAAAAATGAGGATGAGGGGAGCAGTAAAGAACAAGAGAAGGATAACAGGGGCCACCCATCCATCCAGCCATGGAGTTAAAAGGAAAGCAAGATTTACAGAAAGAAAGAGAAAAGCCTAGAGGGAAAACTTAGCAAGGTTAATTTAAGATAAGAAAATATGGCTAGAAACAACCCAAGCTAAGACTGGGCATTTATAACTAAGAATGAGCCTCCATGTGTGATTCATTTGGGAGCTGGGTCATGGGACCCCCAAAAGAGCCAAAGAATAAAAAACAAGCAACAACACAGAACAGGGTAAGTGGACTCAATAAAGAATTCAATGGATGATGGGAAGTCCAGCCTCAATTGATACATCTACACCACAACTCCTGAATTTATGGCTCAGGGAACATTTTGGAGGAGGTAGCAGAATGAGCTTAAGAGCCACAAGTCTGCTGTGAAGCAGAATTTCTAGATATAGTTGAAACAAGACTGGAACAATAGCAATATCAGTGGACATGTTCATGTGAAGGGGAAAATTCTGAGAGAACCCACCCTTTGCCAAAGAATTATGGGCAACTATGACTTCTGGGAGAAGGAGAATTAGTTTACCCAAATGATGAGGCCCCTTACTGGCTGTGCAATGTAGAGTAGTCAACCTTGAAACTTTATATACAGAAACAGAAAAATCAATTGATTTTATTATGAATAGGCTACATACTGCTTATTTTACATCTTGGCTTAATGATGCTGACAACACCAACTTAATTAATATTAATATTTGATGCACAATGGCTGTGGGGTTTAAATTTGAAATTACCACATAGGTTCACTTTTTTGTTGTCTTTTGGTTTTTTGTTTGTTTGTTTTTCAAAACAAGGTTTTTCTGTATAACAGCTTTAGCTGTCCTGTCACTAGCTCTGTAGACCAGAGCTGGCTTGGAACTCAGAGAGATCCAACTGCCTTTGCCTCTGGAGTGCTGAGATTAAAGGCATGTGCCATCCTGCCCAGCAGGTTCACATATTTTAATACTTTTCCCCTTGTTGGTGGCACTGTTTGAGGAATTTCTGGATGTGGGGCTTTGCTGAAGGAAGTACATCACCAGGGATGAGGGGGTAGGCAGGGATTTGAGAGTTTCTAGGGACACCGGACTTCCGGTCAATTATCTGCTTCCTGAATGTAGTTAGAAAGTTGATCTCTCAGCAACCTGTTCCACTGCCTGCTATGCCTCACCCACCGTTATGAACTCTCCCTCTTTAAGAATGGATGTGACTATAAGCTTCTGCAAATAGTAATCTGTTGAGGCCTGCATGAAACTGGCTATTGACTACTGGTTGGATATTGGGTGTCAATTACATTCCTTTCTTTAACTGGAAAGCACAGGACAGTGGAAGTAAAAGATAATGTATCTGTTGTCTTAAAATGGAATGAAATTTTCCACAATACAAGAAGAATTGAGCCTATCCACTCCACTTGAGGCACTTGTATATACTATCACTTGATGTAATACAGGAAGGACATATAATTTAGTTATACGACCTCATGATTGAAAGATTACAACATATAGAACAGAATTCTAAATCCTTGGTAAACTCAGCCTAACTCATATATATTTGGTATTAAGCTGCTTGGTTCATATTTCAAATACTTGGAGTAAAACCTCAATTTTCCACCAGGGTGTTCACAAAGTGCTTTCAAAATTCAGACAAAGCAAAAAGTTTGAAGCACTTGTGTAACTGAATTGGTTTGCCGTTGGGCAGATGACCTGAAAATTGCCTGTTTATATAGAAAGACTCACCATAAAGTCTTAAAGACTTAGAAAGACTTGCTGTACCAAGGAAAGCACCGGAGGCTTACTATAAAGTGTGGAGGATTTAGGTGATAAAAGGAAGTTTATGGGCAATGATAGAGTGACTTCTCCCCAAATAAAATTATATTTAGCCTATATTGAGCCTAGTCCCGTGAATCTTGATCCATGCATCCACACCCTGGCTCAAACAATCCTCCTTCCCTCTATTCAGCAGGATTCCCAGTGCTTGGTTAAGTGCGTAGCTGTGGGTCTCTGCATCTGTTTCCATCAGTTTCTGGATGAAAGGTCTCTGATGACAATTGGATGTGGAGTGAAAACACCCCTCCACTGCTGGTGGGAGTGCCAACATGTACAGCCATTTTTGAAATTAATATGGCAGTTCCTCACAAAGTTGGGAATTGATCTGCCTAAAGACCCAGCTATACCACTTTTGGGCATATACCCAAAGGATATTAAATCATATCACACTTGCTCAACTAAAAGTTTGTAGAAGCTTTATTCATAATAGCCAAACCCTGGAAACAACATAGATGTCCTACAACTGAAGAATGGATAATGAAAATGTGGTACATTTACACAATGTTTTAACTCAGCTGTTAAAAACAATGACATCAGGAAATCTGAATGCAAATGAACAGAACAAGAAAAAAAATCACTTTGAGTGAGATAGACTAGACCCAAACAAACAAACATGGAATGTATTCTCTTGTAAGTGGGTATTAGCTGTAAAGGATTACCATGCTATAATTTACAGACTCAGAGAGGCTACATAACAAGGAGGACCAAGGGTGAGGTAGGGCACATGGACTGGAGGTGAGTGTGGATGGGAACATGAGGGATTGGGTAGGGGATGGATGGAGAGGTTAGTATGAAAGAGATGACTGGTAGAAACCTGGTGCCAGTGAAACTCCCAGGAATCTACAAGCATGAGCCCAGCAAAGACTCATAGCAATGGAGGATGCATAGCCAGAACTGGCCATCACCTGTGACCAGGTAGGACTTTCAATGGAGGGATTGGGATGCTGGCCCTGTCATACAACTACTGCTGCCTAGAGGGTCAGCCTCAGATTCATACCATGATAGTAAAATGCATGGTTCTATGTTGTGTGCAATTTATGGATGAACAGAAAGTTGAAAAGGGGAATATTGCACACACACACACACACACACACACACACACACACACACACAAGTCCATTTAATGGTACATGTGTATATATCTGTTTAGGGCTGACAGCTTGTGATTGGATAGGCTATTAGGAGGTTCTCCCTCTCTCAGCTGCCATTGAATACTTATATCTCTTCATTCAGAGATGGGAGTTGTGAAATTTTTTCTGTTCCTGCTGTGATATGATTGATGTTGTGTTACAATAAACCTTTCTGCCAAAAGCCACCACATGTGTGCTTTATGCCATCTGCCTGAGTTCTTCCTGCCACGTGGATGGACAAAATAATACACAGACTTATATTAGGTACAAATGCTGCTTGGCCAATGATTAGGATTCTCATCTGTTAGCTCAGTCTTAATTATCATAAATCTATATATTTTGTAAGACTTATCTTATCGGACCCCTTCCATTGGTGTCCCTCCTTGCCGGTGGATCACATTGTGCCACTGGAGGAAGAGAGGAGGGGAAAAGGGGACACGTCCTGTTTCTCCTTGCTTAAATACAAGTCTCCCTGCTATGTCATTTCCTGCCTGGATCACCATTTCTCTACTAAATTTCCCAGAATCCTCTTTGACTCCTAGTCCCATCTAGCTTGCTGCCTCATTGGCCAAACAGAACTTTATTTATCATCCTGGAATACAAACACATACACTGAAAGCACTTTCCCCATCAATGTTGTCATTGTGTGGTTATTATATCTTCAACTATATTGTTTAGATTTCATGGCATCTTTCATATGTTGTCTAGAAGACACTGTATCACAGCAGGTATCCTGGTCCTCTAACTCTTATACTCTTTCTGCTCCCCCTGTTGTGATGTTTCCTGGGTGCTAGATAGTTCTAATTGTAGTTAGGACCCCTACAATTAACCACTCTGCATTTTGACATCTATTTTCTTTGATAGTCAGCATCGGCCACCACTTCTCAATAGCTCGTGCTTTTGACACTCTTTCATCACCAAAAGATAACTCTAAAAATGTTAAATGTAACATATATGTACATACATACACTCGTATATGTATGTAGCTTTAATGAAATTTTTTATCTGAGAAGATGAAAGTCTACCAAGAGCCAAAGATCACTTAATAAGTACCCTACTAACAGACATGAGAAGCTTTGAGTTGTTAACCTGGACTTTCAAACAGACTTTCAAACCACAGAGACTATGTTTGTTGTCCTGGTCACCCACCAGAGTAGTATGTAAGACTCAATTTGATGGCACTTTGCACTTCAGAAACAGGCCCCAGAGATGGGAATGACCTTAATGTCCCTCTCTGAGGACTAGCTTTCATATTACCATAAACTTCCATGTTGGCTTCCAAAGGAGAGGGCAACCAACAGTCCTACCCAACTATAATAACTACTTACTACATCAACAACCAGCATGGCACTACAACCCTACAGGTGCAGTAGTGACATATATGCCCTGGCAGTAACCAACCATACTCTAATGAACTTAACACAAGAGTGATACCATGTTTGGTACTGGAAGCCTAGCTAACTAATTACTGCTAGTGAAATCATGTTTATCGGAGGAGTGGTTATCTATAACCACTAATGTACTAAACCAGCAGGCACATCTATGATCCAGAAAATAGTTCCTGGGAAAAAAAACCTTTTGTCTTAAAATTAAAATGTATTTTTGATGGTTGTGATATCATTTATCTGAAATGATCACTCAAAGTTCCCCAAAGGACAATGTAATTTGTCAGTCAGACAACACAACAGCTTATAGAGTAAATGCTTCTCAATAAAAATGGGAAATGCTCCTGTGAGAACCAGAGGGGAGATATTGAGAAGACTATTCAAAGTTTATAAAAGCACATGCTGAGTGCTGTATGCAAACTTGAGAAAACATGGCCTGTATAAATTAGATTACTACAGATAATTTTATATTACAAGTTTACAGTGTTCTGAAAGATACACATCTGAAGCTGTGATCTTATTTCCAACAGTCGAGAATGAGGGAAAGATATCTAAGACTTGCTATGCAGTCAGTTTTTAAACTACCACACCAAGGGAAGGATTTCACTGCGCCATTTTCATGCATGCATGTCATAAAATGTCAACTATATTTTCAATCAGTTTCTCTCCCTCCTCACATCTACCCACAAACCCCCCAAAAATCAACATGTTTTCTTGCCATTTAAGAAATACACCTAAAATGTATCACTACGCAGTTAGTATTAAATCAGGTATGAAAGAGGATTACTATTGTTGAATCTATCTTTCTGATGATCACTTTACTATTAGAAAATATGCTTTAAAAGAGCAAATGATCTGAGATGGATGCCAGTGAAATGTGGTTGGTACTGGAGCTGCAATGGGTTTTAGTTACTGTTTTAAGAGGTGCTATGGACTACATCACCTTCACACATGTTGGCTAGAACTGAAACTAGTAAACTGATTTTTCATCCACGACAAAGCTATTTTCTAATCATTCTACTGTGAAATTTACTTACCAAAGGTGAAAGAAAAGCAGAAAAGATTTACCCAAAGCAATTTAGTGTACTGTATGTGTATTCTTAGTGCTTAGACCAACAAAGGACTACTCCGATGCTTGGAGTTAAGGAAGGCATTTTTACATAACATGTTCCCCAAAACTGAGTAACAAAATATGGAAAGAAACAAAATGATAATCAGTGCTCTTCACTCTCATATAAATTTACTGAGCCTTGAACTCTACTTCACTTAAAAATAGCTTTTAGTGATGAACTGATATACAAAGTATAATGGAAACAAAATCTGACATTTCAGGGATGTAGAGGACTTACATGATGAATACAGAGAAAGGCATTCTGCGTGCATTAGGGTGAAATATATTTAAACTGTATTCTGGCTGGTTCCCAAAACAATTCTTATCAGATTTTTCCAGATGTATATAATTGCTTCATATAGTACAGTAGATACATACTGCAAAATATGCTCTCTGATCCTTCTTCTTCTTCTTCTTCTTCTTCTTCTTCTTCTTCTTCTTCTTCTTCTTCTTCTTCTTCTTCTTCTTCTTCTTTTTTTGTATTATAACAATCAAGATAATGAAATTGTGTTTCTACATTAAATCACTGATACTAAATGTCTAACTTGACTATTACTGTAAACACAATGACTCTCTTCGATGCATGAGAACAAAAAGGAAAAGAAAATGTTTTAAACATTAACTATCAGTGTTTACTATTCATATTCTACATAAATTTTTAAAGCATGGACTTTTAAAATGGTAAGTATACTGCTATATGGATGAAAGTAAACATGTGTATGAGTAATATTAGACAGACACAGCAGGTTACATTTAGGAATATATATTTACGTACACACTCATGCATGTAATAACAATTAGTGAAAACAGCAGGCCATGAATTTGATAACAAGGAAGGCTATATGAAGTGGTTCATAAGGCAGAAGGGGAAGGAAAAAGATGATGTGTTATGTTAGAATCTCAAAAATAAAACAAAAGCATTTTAAAGACAATAAAGTATAAAGAATTAAAGAAATAAACTGCTAGGGATTTCACTTGTAGTTATTGTTTTAAGGTTATAAATCAGGAGAAATCAAGGAAGCTTTTCCACTAGGTAATTGGCAGTGTGACTAGAGCTGACACCTAACCAGTGTGTGTGTTTCAAGATCCCTTTTATACACAATGAAGTGGCCCTGCCCTAAGGGGAGCTTTGATGCAAAGTATCTGACAACAGTGAGCACATCCTCATCCTCATCCTCACTGGGTGCGTTTGCTTTCTGGATGTTGCATCTGCTGTGGGTTATTACGAATGTACAGGCTTGGTGAGTTTGGAGATTATTATTAGTTTAAGCTCCAGTAACCTTTACCAAAAGCGCAATAGTTTAAAAAGGTTCTTAAAGAATACCGTGGAAGCCAGGTGGTGGTGGCACATGCCTTTAATCCCAGCACTGGGAGGCAGAGGCAGGCAGATCTCTGCGAGTTCGAGACCAGCCTGGTCTATGAGTGAGTTCCAGGACAGCCTCCAAAGCCACAGAAAAACTCTGTCTTGAAAAAATAAAACAAAACAAAAAACCCTGAGGAAAATAAAATAATTTAAGTATCAGAAAAAAGAAAGAAAGAGCAGGCTTAGCTAGCTCTTCATGCACATTGCACAGAAGATGCTAGGCTCTCTAATCCATTCTGACACAAAGTTGACAGAAAATCTGACAGTACCAAACAAATGATGCAATATAGATTACTGTGCAGTGTTGTTCCTGCTGTTACTTGCAAGCTTTGCCTAAGGAAGGTTTTCCATTTGAGATATTACCTAATAATCACACACATACATTTATGTAATATATAAATAAATGCATTATTTTTAAAACTAGAATTGCAACTAATAATTCAGAGAACACAAAACTTAGAAACTTTTTTGAATTAAGTGAAACATTTTAATTATGAAAAGTCCAAAGGTTCTTTTCCACTTCCTTCAAAATGTATATTTTTTGGTTTTTTTGTTTGTATGTCTGCTTGTTTGTATAACTTTACTTTATGATCCTGAGGAATGAACTAGAGCTTACAATACAAGCTCTCTATAACTGAGTACAATTTCAGTCCTTGAAATATTAAGAAATAAACTGAGAAAATAAAACATTATTTTAAAGCAAGGTATACCATAATCTTATATAATTAGGCATTTAAAATATTTTTATGGATTCTGTAATACTATTTCATATATAATTTTATTTCATTTAATTTACATAATGAATTATGGAATTATGTTTAATATTGGTTTATATTCAACCACTCATAGTTTTTGAAGCAGACTTACTTGCTCCATTTAACTTTATTAAAATTAAAACTTCTCATCACCCACCAGGTAGTTTATATGGACAAATATTAAAAAGCTTGTCATGGAATGGATAAAGTACTTAGTGGTTTGGAGCAAGTGCTTCTCTAGAAAAACCAAACTCAGTTCCAAGCACTGACATCAGATAGCACACAGCCTCCTATATCTATATCTCCTAGTATCTAATAACTGCACCATTAAGGTACATTGCTCATACATACAAATATATACAGACTCACTCAAATATACACATAACATAAAAATAATACAATAAAAAGTTGGCAATAACTAATTTGGAAGTTAAATTACATATGACTTTTTCATTTGTTTACTTTTTATAAAGACTTTGTTTGCTTTTCAAACAAGGTTTCTCTGTGCCACAATTCTGACTGTCATGGAACTCACTTTTGTAGACCAGGCTGTCCTGGAACTCACAGAGATCTACCTGCCTCTGCCTCCCTAGTACTGGGATTAAAGACATGCATCACCACTACCCAGCCATAGAGATTAATTTTAAGTCACCATATAAAGCAACAGGTTTTATTATAAACATGAGATTTTGTATGATAATTTAAATTCCAATTATTAAAATATATTTCAGAATTACATTTCTCTAGAAAACATGTATACTATTTATAATGCTATCACAAATTCCTAAGGATATCTCTGTGCCTTAAGCCAAAATGTTAGAAAATAGAAATTCAGCAATTTCTGAATAAGTTCCTCCTTACAGAATATTCTTCTAATTCATTGTGTGTTTGTGTGTGTGTGTGTGTGTGTGTGTGTGTGTGTGTGTGTGTGTGTGTGAGTGTGTGTGTGTGTAGATAAATGTATATACTTGTATGTATTATATCTGTTTCTCTTTCTTCTTTTTGCTGTTTGTTTTTGAGACTGGGTTTCATCTAGACCAGGTTGGCCTCAAATCTGCATTGTAGAGTGACCTGGAAATCCTGACCATCATGTTTCAATTTTTCCTGAGATGGAATTACAGTTGGACAATATTAATTTCATATTTTTTATTTTTCACATCAAATAGTAGACAATGATTCTAATATTTTCTTTTAATTTCTATTTAGAAAGTAATAAGGTATATTAAATAGTCTTTCCTTATTAATATGATGGTATGGCATGTTTTATAAATGTCTTTTTAAAAAAAATAAACCTGTAAAAACAAAAGGTAGGAAATACTTGAGATATATACCTGAAAACCCTTTCAAAATTATTTTTTGTAACAAATTACAGGTAACCACAATTAACAGAGTTTTAGACTCCCTAAAACACCTGTATTGTGAACATAAAGGGTATAATGTTTTCTCAAGTCACATCATTATATTCAGATAATTTAAATTAAAACTTGCCTAAACATTTCATTCAGTTAAGTTATCCATGGGTTGTTTCTGAAATTCATAACCTTGGTAAGTATATTTTTAGTTAATTTCCTAATTTCAATGATATAAATCTAAAAGATTCTTACAGAAAATAGTGCTCACATAAACTGTTTAATGAGAAGACCAGTACTTCTTTAATGGCACTGATGGACAATTTGTCCTCTGAACAAGGGTCATTTTCTTAAAGTTACATCTAGCAGTTTCATGAAATTGGATAACTTGTATAATTCTGATCCACCTATCCGTGATGCCCTAACATAGTAAGAGCCTTCAACTGATTAATCCATAGTTATCATGAATAGTATATACTTCAAGGCAAAGACATTATGGAAACTTAAAAGAATATGGAGCACATAACATTCTTAATAGTCTCTATGATGTTAGTTTGAATATATATATATATATATATATATATATATATATATATATGTTCATTTTATTCTTATTTGTTTATTTATACTGTTTTAACTAGCTTTTTACCTAGAACATTTAAATGTATTCAAAATAAATTAAAATGACAAAGCTGGATTACAGAGCTAAGAAAAATCATGTTAAAAAATCTGTCCATATAAATATATTTGTCATATATTATACTATTTGCTTCCTGGGATGTCCTGGAAGGACTCCCTCACCAGAGTATCAGGAAGAGTGGTTCTATACACTGGCTCCTGGGGTCACTATACCATAACCTGAAAAGAAAATCCTATTGTGTCAGAATTGTGAAGATAAAAATTAAAAAAAAACTGTGATCAAGCTTTTAAATACACTGATGGATGTTTACAAAGGAGATAAAAGAATGTTTTTATTAGATACTGTTACACTTGTTTTATAGCTATCTCAAAGCTAGTTTTATATTATTCATTTTAGTTTTGTTCTGTATTCACTTTTAATAATGTGTGGTGTCTCCATTATCATAAAATTATTTTAATGGGTTTAAATATTTTATATACATAAAAATGACTAGTTCCTATGCAAATGACCAGACAATGAGTTAGTGCATCATTTAAGAGCATATTTCACTGGAACTTGATGAATGTAGTATATGTAAAATTCTAAACAGGTTTGACAGCATTTCTAGAAATACATGCATATCTTAATAATAATGCTTAATTTCATGATGATAACAACAGAAAGAAAAACAATTTGTAAGGCTTAAATGAATTACCAGTTTCACATGGGGAATAAGAAAATTATGTGGGATTTGAACTCTGTATGTTACAGAAGTATTATTTTTGCTCATTTGAGAGACACTGTCTCATTGTGATATATTTTATCAAGCAAAGCCCTTGAACAATTATAACTGGATTTTAAAGCCCTATGTCATTTTGAGACTTGAAAAATATTATATATATATATATATATACATATAGATAGATAGATAGATACATAGATACATAGATAGGTAGATAGATACATAGATAGATTCATAGATAGATAGATACATAGATAGATATAGATATATAGATCACCCAATACTGAGACCAGCATAATCTATAGGCACAGTCTTTAGAACACTCTATGTATTTTTTTGTGGTCTTCATAAACATGAAATACAGTCTTCATCTAAAAATAGTAAAAAGTGAGCAAATTAGTTTTCAGAGTAATCAAAATATTCCTAATATCCCCAAATCCCAATTTCAGATTTAGGTCTCTAGATCAAAAGTTTTATGAATCCCTTTTAACTGTTGATTCCTAACTTTGTAAGCTGGAAATCCCTTGGGGCTTATGATGCCTCTTTGAATGTTCTATGTGGAAGTATCTTCATATATTTCGACAAGATTACCAATAGATCTTGCAATTTCAAAATCTTAAGAGCCACCAATGACAAGTCACCAAAATAATTTAATAGCTACTGGTATTTTTGATGAATTTTGTTTAATTTGGGTACATTCACAGTAATGATTAGTATTTTACCATTACTTAATAATATTTCAAATACAATCTGTGGACTTCTAAGTCTCAGTTGAACCACATTAATCTTAGATGTGCAATGCCGGAGACTACTGTCGTGACAAAGACACGTCCCATATAACTTTTAGGCTGATTTGTTCTTGCGGTACTCTAACTAAGCTACCTTGGAAGTGGGCAGCAAGAACTCATTCCTTTGAGAGAAAGCAATACTTCTCAACAGAAACAATGATGGTGTTATTGACACATCTTGTATTATAGAGTGGTTCCGTGTTTTCACAAAGTGCACTCCACATCCTTCTTACAGAGAGTTTCCTTGTAAGTATCAGAGGGAAGATTTTCTCAAAGCTGCTATTCAGATGATCAAGCTATGGCAGCCACCCCTAAAGGTCCAATGACCCAGACATACTAAAGGCAGTCCACTCCTGATCTTCACATATCACAAGAGCCCAATCCTTCTATCAGAATCTGTGCAGATGGTTCTGATGGGCAGTCGGGAGTAAGGACCACTGGAACAGAACCCTGTTTAGTAAAGCTCTAGGGGTGGTGGAGTCTCCTGGGAGATCATTAACACACAGAGAGTACCAGCCCAGAACACATTACAAACAAGAATTGTAAAACATCATTGTTTCAGGTGCCAGCTGCCAGCTGACCCTCCAGTGACTTAGAGTCTTCCAGGGGATCTTTAATGCTCCCAATCGCTCACCAGATTGACTTGATAATAGATGGAACATCCTGTGTAAACCACAATTAGGAATATATTATATTATATATATGTTGTGTGTGTGTGTGTGTGTGTGTGTGTGTGTGTGTGTGTGTGTGTGTGTATTAACTCCTTGTTAAAGGCAATTTCTATTTGATTTTAATAATTCAAGTTTTGTATATACTTTAGGAATTTTTGTTCTGAACACAAGAGGGGACTCCTATATTCTATGTTTAGATTTTTATTCTAAATATTGGATATTCCAGAAAATGCACCAATAGGCTACATATTTCTCCACTTCTCTATTTTACACTGGAGAGAATCCCCTCCTACAAGGAAAAAGAGCTACGCTAATTCATTAGCCTTTCATAGTCTGGTTATCAAAAGCCATGGATGACACTTAGGATTTGAGAGCATGCAAATTACTTCTTTATCTGTATGTATTCTCTGAATTGTTAATTAGTCTTAAAAACAAAAAGAAAGAAAATGCACTCTTCCCATTGAAGGAGTACAGTTGTTAAATGATTTTTCAACTGCAGTATTACTTAGTCGTCTTTTTCCCCCAGTTTAAGTGAATAGTTGTTAATGTTGTCCACTATAGACAATTTACCCCCAGGGTATTTGCCTCTAACTATTAAGAGTTTTATCCATATCATTCACTGTAACAGATGAGACTAATACAGCTTTTCAACCATATTTAAGCAAGAACATTCAGATGCCTTAGCAGCTGCCCAGCTTCTTAAGAACTCACTAATCCTTTAATCTCCAGACACTTTTTTTTTCAGAAAAGATTCACAAGCAAAACAAATGCAATGTGGATAAAAAAATTTAATCAGAATGCTTAAAATGCAATTACATTCATCAGGGTGTTCTGTTAGTCTGGGTATTAAATCTGGGCTTTATTCAATATCCTCCTCTTATTATAAAGCAATATTTTTCCACTCTGTACACCATCTGATCCCTAGGCTAATGTCCTCTATGCCTAAATAGTACAAAAGAAGAGCACCATGAAAAATGAGATTCACCTATTTGAATGGGAAAAGTTGAAATCAGACCAGCCTGAGTTTTTTATTCATAAATGATCCTATGATTTGACCTCCTCAGAATTTTCAAATTAAGCCTTCAAATAGCAGTACAGGATCATTATGCCAGTCTAAATGTCAAATGTATATCCTCCTACACACCTCCTCAATTGAGTAAAAGATGCGACAATTTGAACTTAAAAATAACAGGCTATTCAGTATTTTCAAAGTTTAAAAGTTCCTAATTCAGTATTTTCAAAGTTTAAAGGCAATGCTGGTTTCATCATGCAAGCAGAGTAACCACACACATTAAGAATAAAATCCATCTTGGTTTTATTTCTCCAACTCACTGTCTCACATCTAACAGCATTCAACTGTAACAACAGCTTTTAAATAAAGAGCTGTCCAGTGCAGCATGATTTGAAACAGTTGGGTGCTCCT
Source organism: Cricetulus griseus (assembly GCF_003668045.3). Classification (NCBI taxonomy): domain Eukaryota; kingdom Metazoa; phylum Chordata; class Mammalia; order Rodentia; family Cricetidae; genus Cricetulus; species Cricetulus griseus. Next base: position 422,070,066 of record NC_048595.1, read on the forward strand.
TTTAAGTCTACACCCTAGCTATGGCATGGCAGTTGAAATTTTGTAAGACATATGGGAGTTAAGTGAAGCAGAGGAGGCAGCTCAGGGATTGCCACTGACAAATGCCATGCTCACAGTGAGGCAGATACAGAGAACTTAAGTTTCGGTTAATATTTAATGTAGTGTTTCTTAAATGCATAAATTGCCTAATTATGTAAAAGGCCAATTTGCCTTATTTTTCTCCAAAAATGAAATTCTGTTAATGAAAAAATATGTCTTTCAATTCTGTTTTTCCATAATTAATAAAAGCATAAGCAGCAGACCCATTCAGTATTCTTGTCATAGGGTCATTCTTTCAGTAAGAATGAAAAGAAATGGTAAAATAAAAATGCATAACTCAGCATGCCTCTTGTTAGACTGCCAACTGAACCCACATGAAATTATAGTAAGGATGAGCAGGAAAAATCATGGATCCAAGTGGCCAAATACAGAGCCATCTGAGCGAACCATACATTTTCCCACTAAATCTGTCTACCAGTGGTCTGTGATATGCACATATCCCATGATAGCTATGAACATGGTCCAACACAAACATCACAAGCTGACTTTAAAATATATTTTTAAAATATCTTTGTAAATTGATTGTATGCTGAAGATGGCAAAGGTTAGACACTCCGAAGGCTAGAACATGGACACAGACAAAGGTGCATTGGTTCCAGTGAGCCTCTCACTGGTGGGGGATGTCTTACTTGGTATAAAACCTAATGTAATACACTTAGCAAATTATGGAAAAACACAAGGTATTCAGTGCACATTGTAGAATGCTCTTATTGGGTCCCCTTTGGGTGATCTTGATGTTTGAAAAAGAAAAGCAATAATATTGGTGATGAAAAAATTAGCACTTAGGAAAAAAAAGATATATTCCTTGACCAAGGTTGCATGGTCATAAAGGTAACAACACTGAAAATCAGATATGTACTGATTTACATTCCCATGTGCTCATGTCTCAGATATGCTCTGCAAATCAAATTCAGCCAATATCTTTTCTCCATCTAGATTGATGGTACCAACGATTTGTTTGGGGGGGGGTAAAGTTTTATTTTTTAAGTATAACACTGTTATTAGGTTTTCTTTTTTGAAAAAAAATTATCTTTACATGTGATGAGTTACAAGCTTCTATACATCTTTTTCAATGGTGTTATTAACTAAAAAGTTGAAAACTGTACATTTCATTTTGTTATCTAGCATGCTAAGTACACATGTCTGACATTCCCAAAATTTCAGAAGGGTAAGTCACTCATAGAAGACCTCCTAAATGGTACCAAGGTTTTTTTTTAAGGCGCAAAGCCTGAATTAACAAATTTCTCACCTTATGCTCATATAATATAACATCTGAGAGACTTATAAGTGGTTATATTGGTTTTATTTGGGTGTATGGAATGTGAACTCCTTTGTGTCATCTCACACAAACACTGTATGTAGTATTTCCTGGATGACACAGTAAGAAATATATTTTTTTTTAAAAAGAAGAGAAAGATTTTCTAGTAGTAGCAGAAGAAAAAACCTCTTATATAGATATTAAGAACCTTGAGTCATGGTGTGGTCATTCATTTCACCTCATGGAGTAAGCTTCAAGTCTGATGATGTTTCAGTCCATGGGCTTGTAAATAGACCAAATGATGAGGGCTTGCCTACTTATTAGTTGAGAAACAACTACTCAACCACAGTTACTCACTTCTAAGCTTGTATAACATAACTCTCTTGCAGGCTTATACAGAGGCAAGCTGTAAAGATCAAACTTGGGCTTGTTCAAAATGATGTGCCCTTTAATACTCTGAAATAGACTTGACTTTTGTAGTCAATCCTAGTATGTAATGAAAGATTCAGAGTACTATAGATTAGGGGCCTGGAAATGTCCAAATAAAGTAGAGTATTCCAAAAAGGCTTTCCAGAGATCCCAAATACAAGGCACACGAGGATAAATGAATAACAAAGAGAAGCATATAAAAAGGTAAATCAGTTTATCAACAAGCAGTTAACACACCAACTTGCAACTTGCCACATTTTAGAATTTATTAAGCATGAATTTACATCCAAAGATGTGAATATGTCATCAGGCAAACTTCATGGAAAATTGTTTTACTAAGAAGGTAATTGCACGCATAGTGTGAGAATTCTCATATTCCTCCATTTAAAAATTCTCTGCTAGTTCTTAGGATATGGAAAACTTATTGGTGTATATATACTGACTTTTTCTATACAGAAATGGGGAAGACATAAATATTTGCCAATAAATAAAAATGACTAGATATTTTTTACTCTATACAAAGAATGCATATTTTAACACTCAATCTGGGACAATTACTTCTCTGAAAGAAGTAATTTTGTTTTAGGCTTAAAAAAATCTTAGTTTACTTTTTATACATGAAAACCTATTAAAGATAGAAACCCATCATATTTATATGAAAACAATATCCACTGCCCTGTTTTTAATGACTACTGGAAAATAATAAGAAATATTCAATTGTATGTTTTCCATAGATTTCAGCTTATTTATTAATCCCTTACTAAGTAATTAAGTAACACATCTGGAGTTACTAAAATTATCTCCACAGCATCCCTGTGACAATAATACTCATATTACAGACACTTCTATTATAACTTTTATCAAAACTGATAATATTCCATTACAGTTTATGCAGTATCATATATCCTGATAGTTGTCAATCTTTAATTACCTTTTTTCCATGTAAACTACTGTTATAATCATTCATTTGTCAACACAAAATGGCTTAATTGTACTGAAATTTTGTTCATGTTGATTTGAGGTACAGAGCACTTTCACTCTAGGTTCACTTATACTCTAAACAATTATCAAGGCATTTATTCACCTGCCATGTGCACTATCTTATTCAACACAAGTGATAAATTACACACGGGGTAATAGATAACACTCACAATCAAGGTTTATTCTTACTCTGAACAAATGTACATTGGAACTGGAGATCAGATTACTTAAGAGATAATCTAAGATATTAAGCATTACAGAAAACACAGTATTAGTTTTTTATAAGCATTCAGGAGACAAAAGGATTTCTTACAGGGATAATCATAAGAAACCTGTCAATCAGAGAACAAAATTGGGAAAAAAATGGTAGAAAGATTTGCCTTAAATGGTGGGGGTGCAATATATTTAAATTGATTTGGAAAGATAGAAGCATTATTATGAGGAAAGAGTACCAAATGAAGCTACTAATAGTTCATTAGTTGAGACCCAATATCATCTAAAGACTATTAGGGAAATACTATCTATAATTATTTGGTTTGAGAGAGGTACCTAAAATTAGGTGATATCATTCTTATTTGGGGACACAGGAGAGTTCAGATTCTGATGTGTATACAGTTATATCTATTAGATTGAAGGCCAGATATTTAGACTCTGTCAGTAGTCATGAAGGTTGTTCTGACCCTGCTCTGCCTCTTAGTCAATATAATTAAAGAGATGCAGGTCATCTTCATGATTTCAAGAGCTATTCAAAGGAAATCATGACTTTTAAAGTCATCAGTTATCAATAAAGCTAATAATAGATAAATAAGAACATGGCATCTTTTGTATATGAATTTATAGATAGATATAATTGACTGCATAAAACCAGACTAGTATAAAATAAAAGCTGTTAAAAATCACAAACAAAAAGACTTATCATGCAATATAAAGTAATAATTCAAATCATTATAAGTTCTACAAAGGAAGTAATTTATGTAACAATATTAGTTTTCAAAGGATAAAGTCTAAAAAAAATTACATGTTAAAATATGCTAAGAAATTAAATTGTCCTAGCCTTGTTAAATCAAAAAAAAGTATTTTTTTAATTGCTAGATTTAAATAGTGGAAGGAATGGGTTGATGGATAAAAGTGGTACTATTCAAATATTATCCCAGCCATCATCTGTATCTTTTTAGAAGCTCTTGCTTCTTTTTTTTTCTGTTGAGATTTAAGGACAATTTCTAAAATATGGTGATAAATACATGAGAGTTGAATCATGTAGTTGCCTGGAAGACAAATGATGTGGTTCACTGGGAATATGCTGAACTAAAAGGTGGTTGGTGATTTCATAAAACAATCCATGTTTTCAAGGTGATTTAAGGATTGATTTTGAAGGATTATCTCTTATCAAAAAGAAGTACATATATAATAAGAGGCTGTCGATTTTGTATTTGATTTATATGAAGTAGCTTTGTAAGAGTTTTAGTCAAGACTGATAACCTCTACCTTAATATTTTATGCCAATGACATTTTTAAAAGAAATTACACATTCATTTATTACTAGGATGTTAATTGTACCCCCTAAATATTTTCTATGTGTTGTCCAATGCTGAAACTATGGGAAATGTCTCTGACTTTAGTAAAAAGAGAGAAAATGTTAAATGCATTGAAGCCTTTCTTTGATCAGAGTCAGCACCGTCTACTTCCTGTCAGCTAGTTGCTAACTCAACCTCCTGACCCCAGGTTATTTTATTTAATCAAACAAATGTAACAGGTCTTTGCATTATTAAAAAATATTCCACAATGCAAACAAATATAACACATCTTAAACTAATATTGTATTATGTATGTGTGTATGCACGTGCAATAATTATTGTTTGTATGTGTATATCTGTGTGCATTTATTGTGAGCATGTGTATGTGCATGTATGTGCACCTGTGTGTGTAATTTTAAAAGCCTAAATAATAAAACAATTCAAAAATTGATTATTTCATTAAAATTCTGTTAAGTCCACACCACAATTTGAACTTTAAAATAATCTAAAAGTATACAGTTGTATCTTCCTTTGAGACAAAAATCACCAATAATCCCAACTTTTAGCCAAAAAAAAAAACCATTGCTTGACTTTAACCCATTAACATTTCCAGGGATTAGATTTACTTTGAGCTTTAGAACTGTCTTGCTCATGATCTCACTTGGATTGTGAAACTGGCAAGAATAATACAGACAGCAACAATAAATGATTTGCCAAGAACTGATCATGTCCGTAGGAATCACTTTACTCCATAATGAGCTCAAATGGTTGTCATAATAAGTCATATATACAAAAATACAATCAGTAATTTTTTATCTCTAGTGGATAAATCATAAATTAGTCATTCATTTCATACATATCATGAACAGTGAAATAGTTAAAATCCTTTCATTTAACTTAAAGCTTTCTATAACTGTATTAAAACATAACTGTCCTTAGTGTTTACCTAAAAGGTTTTGTTGACATTCATCATGAATATTTCTCAAAATCACTTTGATTCTTTATGTCTCTGTGACAAAAGTAACAAACAATTTTTAATTGTAAATCACAAATTTGTCTAAAGAGCTATTTCTTGAATTTGAAAAGTGCACATGACTATGTATTACTGGTTATTTATGCTTTTTTGAGTACTCAATTTATTTTCCAAATAGTTTAACCTAATTCTGATTAACTTCTAGCTCCTGGATCTTCAAAGGATTGTCAGAAGCCAAACTCTTTTAAATTTCTCTTCTCTTTGTTTTAAAAACCACCAAGAAACCAATAAAGCAAGTTTATTCATGTCAAAATTTAGATTAGAAGCAGATTGCTCCTTTTATGTGATAAGAGAGTGAAGAAGGATTCAATCACCTCAATTATCATTGTCCTTGGGTTTCAATGTGCACATTCCTCTAGATGAACAGTGGCATGGGCCTTCCAGCTTGCATGTGCTTCACACATGTAAAAGTCTTTCATCCTCTGATTTTCTGCCTCCTTCTTAGCACAATTAAAGATTCTTGACAGCATATGTGGTAAATTTTTATTCTATCCAAAGATTTTTCAAATTATACAACTAAATGAATGTGTTATTTAAATTTAAAAACAGTAATACCCATAATCTCATTATCAATACCATATTAAAATAAGTGCTAAGATGTTCACGACAAATGTCACATTATTATTTAATGATATTTTTTTAAATAAAAGGAAACACAACTAAAGAGTTGAAGAAAAATAAAAGACAATTGTTTATTAACATAGAAGTGATTTCAATATTGTCACTGATAAAAATTTGAAGAAAAAGTACTAATATTAGCAACTGATAAATATCTTTTTGTAATTCTCACCTATCACAGTTGACATATTTGCAATCATATGTGTTTATGTCTATGTGTGTATGTGTTTATTGTACACACATCCTGAGAGTTGAGGAATAATGATGATTTATAAGGAAAAATTGTATGTAAAAAGAAGTGCCTATGGAAAAATCAGTGTGCTATTTATTTCTAACATAAACATTTATAGAGTACTTAACTGCTCAGCTCTATGTAGATTCTATAGTAGATATAAATTACTAATGTGTAACCTGATACCTGTAGGGTAATTCCACCTTACTACAAACACTGTGCATTTGTATGGTTATGTAGGATTTGCTGTTGTGTCTAGTGGGCTCTAAAGAGATACACAAACAAAATTTGACCTGAATTTCAAGAAGAAATTAAAGGAAATAAAGACAGGCTATCTTTTTAAAGATTTATTTATTTTTATTGGATGTGTTTGAATATTTTGATTGAATGTATCTACATTGCATCTGTGCCTCATGACAACAGAAACAAAGCCAGAATACTTTTAAGAATTAAAAAGTAAAAAATATTAAAGGAAAATGTGTTGCTATAGAAGAGGCTTGGAGAACCAAGGGGAAGCAACCAAGTGTGTGGGTGTAATGAGATTATGATCAGTAATACAAAGGATATTAGCAAATTGAACATAACAAATAGGGCTGTAAAATGAAATCCTAGCTTCCAAGTATGGCTGAAGTAAACATTACGCTAAAGCCCAAATGGAGAACCATGTGATATAAAAATTAAATCCTATTATATCAATACCTATTCCTCCAAAGGCAAAGGCATGGGAGGCTTCAACTTGGGATGGGGCCAGTGGTATGGGTCTCCCCAAATGAGGTCTCCCCAAATGAGGATTTATCTAAAGTCAAAATGACCTCAGATAAGGGGTTGCTCATGGACCCCAGACTGATAGCTGGGAAACCAGCATAGGACTGTTCCAGACCCTCTGAAGGAGGAAGTCAGTTTGGAGGTCTGGACAATCTATGGGCCACTGGTAATTGATCAGTATTTACCCCTAGTACACAGTCTTAATTTAAGACTGACGAAAATAGAATTCAAAAGAAATAGTTTGAATTGAGGTGCCCTCCATGGGTGAATAATGCTGCCCCCTGCAGTCACAGATTATTAAATTAATTACACATATAAATATGCACATACTCTTCCTCTGTGGAATTTTACACCCGTTGTTTATTTTCAAACTGGGATCTGTGGACTTGTTCACTCTTTCCCATATATCACTTTCAAAGCCTCTGCTGTTGTGGTTTCCTCCATCATTTAGGTCTCACCCCCAATTCTCAGACTCCATTTCCTCCCTGTCACCATTCTCAAGAGGCAGTTAGATCCTAGCCATGGAACTTTGGGGGTTTGTACAGACATGAATTCCCTGCCCAGTCTTAGTTTTATCCAGGAACAGTGCTACCCAAAACTAACTGCAGGACACACACTTGTTTAGAATCTGCTGGTTCTGATCCAAGAACTATTTACAAGTAAGTTTCTGTATCAAACTGACAGCAGGGTTCATAGAACTCAGAAAGTGGAAAGTGGTAGTATAAGTCTCCATATAAAACACTGATTTACCATGTGACTAGCTACCTAGACCTCTAGGCATTCAGAAATAAACCTGGTTATGTGCTTTGACTTAATAACATTTATTTCCTTCTCAACTTCTTGATCCCTCAATATTCAAGTAGAAACCCATTTAGATAAGAGATACATTTTCTGTTTTAAATTTGATTTAGCATCAAGCTTGTTTTACATGTCAATCCCAGTTCCCTCTCCCCCCTCCTCCCCTGCCCCCCACTAATCCCTTATCCCAGCCCCTATGGGCTCCCCAGGGAGGGTAGGCCTTCCATGGGGGATCCTCAAAGTTTGTCATATCATTTGGAGCAGGGTGTAGACCCTCCCCCTGTGCCTAGTCTGAGAGAGTATCCCTCTATGTGGAATGGGCTCCCAAAGTTCATTTGTGTTTCTAGGGGTAAATACTGAACCACTACCAGTGGCCCCATAGATTGTCCAGACATCCAAACTAACTTCCTCCCCCAGGGGTTCTGGAACAGTCCTATGCTGGTTTCCCAGCTATCAGTCTGGGGTCCATGAGTAACCCTTTGTTCAAGTCAGTTGTTTCTGTGGTTTTCTACAGCCTGGTCTTGACCCCTTTGTTCATCACTCCTCCTTCTCTACAACTGGATTCCCATTTAAACAGCTCAGTGTTTAACTGTGGGTGTCTGCTTCTGCTTCCATTAGCTATTTAAGATTTTACAAGAGATGATATTAGGTACCTAGTTAGAAATTAGCAAAATTTAAGATTTGAATGACTATGTCATAGTCAGTTTCAGATCCCATCTCCTGAGTCCTTGATAATATAATAATTTAAAAATTTGTTAATAAGGAAATTATCACAACTGTCCTTCCTTAAAGTTGAAAATAGCACATGTAGTGATGAAGGGTAAAGGCAATATGGAATCGTCTTCTTTTACATGGTTAAGCATGGCTATTAGAATTTTTTTCTTATTATTATTTTAAACCTATAGTGTTACATGATTTTTTGTCATGTGAATACATACAATATGAGTTGTATCTTGGCATCAGCTCTCCACTACAGAACAAATATGCACCACTGTCACTTTCCTAAAGAGTTCATCCAAGTGGACCTGCCAATCATTTGGACAAAACCTGTTCCTTCCACCAGAATATCAAGTCTACTTCAATATGTAGGGTCAACACAGAGATGTCTTTGCTGTTGTACCCTCTTATGTGTGATAATATTTTCCTCTGAAAGGATCTCTCTGGCCATTGTGCACTCTCATCTCCCTTTACTCTGTAATAGTGTCTATTACCTCTGCCAAGCTTTATCACACATCTGAATAAATACAACAAAAAACACAAGAAATGGGGATTAGAAGAAGGCAATGGAAGATTTCAGTAAAACTGATAGGATAATGAGAAAGATCCAAAATACTTTCTCAATCACATTTATATTTGAATTTAATTTTATTTTAGATGTTTAAAATGAGAAGTTGTTTTATTTTCTAGAGACAATATTCATACCTTTATTCAATAGTTAAAGACTTAAAGACTTACCATTTAAGTTTTCTTTCTTTTTTTTTTTTTTTTTTGAGACAGGGTTTCTCTGTGTAGCTTTGGAGCCTATCCTGGCACTTGCTTTGGAGGCTAGGCTGGCCTCGAACTCACAGAGATCCACCTGCCTCTGCTTCCGAGTGCTGGGATTAAAGGCGTGCACCACCAACGCCCGGCCCCATTTAAATTTTCTAAGGAAAAATATTTAAATATGGTTGCCCCAAGTCAAAGCATCAAGATCAAAACTTGTGCTTTACTGAGAAATTTGCCAGCCATCACAATTATATAATTGCATTAATATAATCATCTATCTTAACATTATTTTATTATTTCTTTGCTACAAAGTTTTATTCTTAAAGATAGATTTATTTGGGTCACATTTAATCATTAATGATGCTTAGATTTTTATGGCTGTATATGCAAGCACTTGGAGGGATACAAGTAAAAGGGAAAATGATGTAATTATGTTTTCAAAAATAAAATAAATACTCTAAATAGAAAGCATATGTTTGTGTGAGGGGGCTCATATGCCATTCTATGTATATAAAGGGCAGAAAGAAGTCCCAGTTTTCACTTCTTTCTATCATATGGTTGCTAGGAATGGGATTCAGGTCTCCAGAATTAGAATTAAGAGCTCTTACTCACTGCCACATTTTTTTGACCTCCAGTTTTCTTGTGTTTATTCTTATAATCAGTGTACTCCCACTTTTTCCATTCTGTCTCAAGCCTGCTGTTGGAACTCATTAAGTACTTGTACTCTAAAAGTTAAAAGATGCTGCTTGGAAATAGATGATGAGAAAGGTGATTTATACAAAGAGAAATGGAATCAGCTAAAGGCCTATTTCCCTGCCTTCTGTATACATTTTTGTTTTGCTCTCTGAATAATAAAACCACCTAAAACATACCATGTTCAGTATATACTTCTTGAAGTTAAAACAGGATAAGCTTTAGGAAAGATACATAACTTACAGCAGGTGTGACAAGAAGTATCAGTCTTAAAGAATTTGGGAGAAAACTACACATTGTTAAGTAGCTAGTGAGTTATTACTAGTGTCGGAGGTCATAGAGATGGGCAACCCCTACCCCCAACACCCTGCAATTATTAATCAGTAGTTTGTAAGTCCAGGAACTGTATCTTCAGGACTTTGATTACTGGTCAAATACTTGGATCTGATTCACAGTTCTGGCCTGGGTTCTAAACAACCAAAAGATCCTAAGATTCCTGGTAAGCAAAGATCTACCACTTCTCCTTCCTTAGGAGTTAATGCAGTAGCTTCTAAGATACCTCAGTTGTTAAGAATCATAAAGGCTGCTCTCAGGAAGATTCGAATTCTGTTCCCTAAACCCATTTGGGTAGATCAGAACCACCTTCAACTCTATCTCTAGGGGATCTAGTGTCTACTTCTGGTGTCTTCAGATACAGGGATACACATGACAATCATACTTACATGCATATAAATAAAAATACAAATGATTCTTTTAAAAAGTGTTTACCCACATGGACCTGTTAACATCCTAGCAAGAAAATGACCCTCAACTAAAGAGGACATCCTTTTTATCTAAAGAAGTTTCTGTGTGCCTCTGTCAATCCTTTCATAGATCTACTTTTTCCTAAAATGACAAAGGTTGTTATGGGGTCATAGGGGCAGCCCATTATGGAAGGGGCTTGATGCTCCTTTTTTGGATTTTTCCATTTTGGTAACTACCAAATTGTCTAAAGAGTATTTAATGATTTCCAACTAATCCTAAGTATACATGTTATCCATACTTTTAATTTTGACTCTAGAAACTATGAGCCATTTGTGATTGTTAGAACAATACTTAAAAGCTCTAGAGAAAGGTATCCTATATTTGGTTTTCCTAATTTACTTTGAAATGGTATTTTCTTACTTACCCCCACCTCATGTCCTGAAATGTTAAGGTATTTAAGAAGTCATGTGATTTAGATTACTGAAATGATAAGCTCTATCCACAGGTGAATGGGGTTGATAACAATGCTATCTGCTTTATAAGCAAACTTTGCTTTGACAAGTCATCAGAGAAGTATAATATTGCAACCAAGAAGCAATATGCTAAGCTAAATCACACAACATATTTAGACAGCCATGAGGGTTAATCTTCACTGTCAACTTCATGGGATTTTAAATTACATGGAAATAAATCTCTGGGTGTGACTCCATGGGTTAATTGAGGTGAAAAAGGCCACTGTAATGTGAGCAGCCCATTCCATAAGGTGGGATGGGATTCTCTGTCAAATAGAAAGAAGAAAGAGAACAGAGGATGAATGCTTATCTCTCTCAGCCTACTGACCACAGATACGGTATACCTAGCTGTGTCAAGTTACTTCCACCATGCTTTCCATGTCAGAATAGACTGAATCCTAGAACTGTCGATGCAATAAACCTTTACTTAAATAATTAATGTGTCTAACACACAGTTTTATGATTTCATTCAAGAGTAAATCTCTAAGAACAAAAAGGTATCCATTCCTGACTACATGGAGATCTCTTAGCCAAAAATCACACTACCCAACCACATTTTTCCTGCAGCTTTAATGTAAATGAATGACATTGGCATTCATACATTTATTCAGAACAGACATTAAGAAGTCACTTCATTTCCTTACTACTGTCTTGACTGTCTTATCTGCAAAATAGGTTATGAAATAGCCACAGTATTTCCATTTCCGTTGGTATTATACTTGCTAGGAAAGGAGAGTGCACCTCTTAATTCTTTCTAGCATGTGAAATAAATAACAGTACTTCTCTTTAAGTTCTGCAATTGCTTCCTCTTATAATTAGAATTAAAAGAAAACTCACATTGTGGGTTATAAAAAGCATTCAATGATCTCACCCCAGGGATCCTCTCTGAACTCTTTCCCGCCACTCCTCTTTGTTTATCATCCTTCAGGCTGTTTTCTGTCTCATAAACATGACTAGCTCCATTCCTTCTGAGAACATCTGCACTATGACTGCCTCAATAAATATTTTATAGAATCTTGTATCTGAAAAACAGGAAGTCATGCCTGGAGATTCCCAATTGTTTGATCAGTGCACAATCATATTACACTTCTGTAAGCACAGGCTTTCCAAGTTGATAGAGGCTGACAACAAGCAGACTTGGTGAGAATACAGTGTTCAGGTGAGAGTGTGAGGCTATAAGGTAGTAGTATACAGTTGCTGTCTTAAAGTCAGGAATGATTCTTTAAGTCAAGAAGCAAAGGCATGTACTTGTATAGATATTCAAAAGTGGGCCAGCAAAGCAGAATTCGTCAGTTCTCTAGTTAATCTGTTACCACAGATTACTGGGAAGTATTCAAGTTCATCCTCCTATAAAAAATGTCAGTCATATCTAATAAAAGCAAACATAATGTTAACCAATGCATCAATATACCTAAGATTAAATTCACAATTCCCTCTTTTATAATTGAAAATAGATTCTTCTCTCTTATAATACATCCTGACGACAGTTTTCCCTCTCTCCCCTCCTCCCAGCTCCCCCTGCTTCCCTCTCCCCTGACCCATGTCCTTCTGTTTTCCTTCAGAAAGGAGCAGGCTTTCAAATTTGGCTTTGTAAATGGTCAGAAATATCAGCATGATTTGAGAAAACCCAGGAATCTAAATTCTCAAAGAAAATGAGATATAAAAAGAAACAGAATGGTTCCACTATACAGGTTGATTGTACAATGGAACTAAACTTGTTTGAGTGTGCTTAGGGCAAAAAAAAATAAATAAATACAGAACTATCTTTAGAATCTGGTAGTTGGTGTTTATAATTGATCACTTTTATATTTTACAACAGCTTCAGCTAAGGTATTATTCTAAAATGAAACAAGTCCCAACATAGTCTCTTTTACTATTATATATTAAAATCCTATACTGCGGTACTAGATGTTGTCTATTGATAATATACTAAATGAACAAATGGTACTCATAAGGATTTTGTGTAATGGCTCAAGTCCCTTATATTCAATCTCAGATATTTTCACTAATATAAAGTTATGCTTCAAACATCACTTTTTCAATATGTAAATTTGATTTTTTCACAGCTCAACACAACTGTTGGAATACCCATTTATCCTTGATACTTTTTTTCTATTTTACCCTAAAATATAAGCCCCATTATGTTGCTATTTACATACCAGTATTTGATGACTTATCACTTCTTATGATAATGTCTTAAACATTCCCAGTACAGAATGTGAGTCTCCTATCAACAGTGTTCAATGGTTTTAATCAGTTGTCACAAGATTCCTGTGTTCTGTTCATGCTGATTCCTTCAAAAAGCATTGCATTATCAGGAAAAATGATGAAGCATAGTGACAAAATCTCCAAACCTGCAAGCGAGCTATGTAAGCACACACATAAGCATAAGTGTAATTAGCACAAGTCTGGCTATTTTAATGTTGTTGCTAATCCTTTATCCAATAACACTTATCTTCCTGAGTAGGCTTGACCTTTCTTCCCTCTGTGCCACATAGTTGTTCATCCCTAGAAGACTGATGTTGAATGTAATTCCTCTATAGTTATTAGCTCCACTCTTTGCAGTTCTTATTCTTGTAACAGTGACTCGATCTTTATTATAGCATTTTATCACCTTGCAGAATTATGGGCTGTTGACATCCTGTCGCTACCATTGTAAGAATGAGTTATTAGCCTATGCTACAGAGGCCAACTGGGCACTGTAGTAACCTTAATACCTAGCGTATTGCCTGTTACACTTGAATTTTTTCCTCACTTCTTTCTTTCTTTCTTTCTTTCTTTCTTTCTTTCTTTCTTTCTTTCTTTCTTTCTTTCTATCCATCCATTCATTTCTAAGTATATTCTCTTATAGCCCAGGATAACTTTGAATTCACTAGCAGCCAAGTATGACCCTAAACTTCTGATCCTTCTGCCTCCACCTCCCAAATGCTGAGATACAGATATAGAGATACAGATATCAAGGACTGCACCACCTACATGCAGTACTGAGATGGAAACTAGGGCTCCATTCTGGCTAGGTGAGCACTGTCTCACTGAGCTATATCCACAACCCACCCCTCCCTCTTCAGACATGTTTTCAGAAGGTTTAATGACTTTTGTTGTGCTATTCAGGTGCACTAATCCAAAATTTAGACACAATGCTGAAAATACAGCATGGAAAAACTATCTCAGGACTAACAAAATTTAAGGATCATTGTCAATCGTTATATGGCTCTTATTACATGTGTTACATATTTTTAAAAAGTGTTACATAAATAGACTATATTACTATAAGGAATTTTTCTGTAAATTATATTTCCTATCAAATTACTTATTTAAAGAGATATAGTTAAGTATTCAGTATTACATATAACTTTACAGGAATGAGAATGTCTTATCTGTGTGTACTGCTGGTCATAATGCTTCAATAACAGAGAAATTTCCTAAAAGCACATGAGACAAAAACTCATATCTAGAATTTGTTTTCCCTTCTTGGGGTCATTTTTTTCAAGATCTAATAAGTATCCATTAGCATTCTTCTTTTCCTTTTTCCAAATCTTCCTTTTTGTCCCTATGGTTTGTAGGTACATATGAAAAATGAATAGGTTTTCTAAAAATTTTAAATAAAGATTATTCCATTTAACACAGGTTTCTTCATCATTATGCCATGCTGTGTTCCATGACAATGTAACATGTTTTGAATGTTTTGAAAGTTAGAGGGGTACTCAATTTGTGGGTCATGAACCCTTTGGGGTTGCGTATCAGGTATTTATATTACAATTCATAACAGTAGCAAAATTGCACTAATGATGGAGAGCAAAATAGTTTTATTGTTGGGGGCTCACCACAACTTAAGCAACTTAAAGAGACACAGCATTAGGAAGATAAAGAACCACTGGATTACAATCAATTAAAAATTGTTGATGGAAAATTAAAAAGTGATAATGTTCTCTGTTGGAACTACTTAACACATTACCTAAAGAAATGGTAAGTTATAAAATATTGTTATGTAGAGAACAACATATTGGTGCTTATATTTCAGTGGGGAAAATGACAGTATAAGCAACAAGGATAGAATGGTGTTGCAATAGGTGTATTGGGCACTGAGAAAACAGGGAATAATACTTTTGGAATATGCCCTTATCCATGAAATTCTGTATTCTTTTCAGCCATTTAATATCATCAACTGTAAAACAGCAATTTTTCCTGTTACACTTAATTTTAAAAAAAATATGGTTTATGCCCTGTTATTTAACAACAATAATATATTCTTTATTAAAATGCATATTGTTTTTGAAAGTTTTGGCATGTACAGATCAAATTCAAAATAGACTTCTAAAGAGTTAGAAAATTAGCTATTAAAAAAATTAGTCCTTGGGATGGGGCAATAGCTCAGTCAATGAAGTACCTTATGTGTAAGCAGAAGGTTCTGGGTTGGGAACCACATGCAGATCCCTGAACATCAATGGTCAGCTAACTAGCTGAATTAATGAATTCCAAGTTCATCAAAACATGTAAAACAAGGTATAGAGTAATTGAGGAAGACAGCAGACATTGACCTCTGGCCTCCAAAACATGCACATACATAAGCATGCCTTTCCACATGCATCTGTGCAAATACACACATGATTATTCAAACACACACAGAAATGTAAAATGAAGAAATATAAAATACCATAGTCAATAACATGTTCTATAGATAAAATCACTAGACCCTTTGTTGTGATGAAATTTGCACATAGACAATACCTTACCAACCATGTGAAACATAAACATTAGAATCAAAAGAAGATTGCCCAAATCAGAATACAACTTCCAACTGCAAATGAGCACTTCAAAATTTATAAATCTTTTTGGGGGGGTCTTTCGAGACAGGGTTTCTCTGTGTAGCTTGGGAACCTATCCTGGCACTCGCTCTGGAGACTAGGCTGGCCTCGAACTCACAGAGATTCGCCTGCCTCTACCTCCCAAGTGCTGGGATTAAAGGCGTGTGCCACCAAAGCCCAGCCTTTAAGTTGTTTTTTTATGATAATGTTCTCTTACCCAAACCAAAGAACAATAAAATAAAATGAAAAGCTTGCATGTTCTCATTTTCTACTTCTAAATTGTAAGGTTTCAGTTAGAAGCATCAAATCTATAAACTTAGGTTTGGGGTAAAATCAATGAACTGGTCTAAGTTTTTTTCTCAGTCTTAAGATCAAAGGGTTTTGTCACCCAAGTGACTTGACAAGCAGATACATAGTTTCTGCCATGAAGCAAGCATGGGATTAAAGATCTGTCATATATTTCAATAAAACTTGGAATTCTTTCTAAGAATTCACATCTCAGTGTGAAAACAGAATTCTTAGTATCACACTGTTATGCTATTAGTGCTATATCAAGGTTGCATGATATTTTAGTCCCTTTAATAAGGGAATAAATAACTTCCTAGGAGAAACTGAAGAAATGCAGATTACAACACACTCACCTGAGAACTAGGAGAAAAATCACTGCATCTGATTAGCAAACTCTTAAATATCTTCTACTCATGTTTCATAGGAGATCATCAGTTTGATGTTACCAGTGTATGTGCTATTTGACACTACATACTTCCATTTGGTGGTCATGGGCTTAGTTAAGCTTCCCTATGTTGACCACAGTCCATCATCAATGGAAGTCTGGCCATGAACCTGAGGTAGGAACCTGGAGGCAGGGTCTAAAAGCACAGGCCATGAAAGAACACTGCTTATCTCTTTAAAGGCTCATCCAGACTCAGCACACTCACACCGACACCATGGTAGGATGCTAATAAAGGGGCATTCTGGACACTCCACTAGAAAATTTTAGAGCATACTTGCCTCAGTGCACTGCTTCTTCATGAGGTGGCATGCTATAGGAGAAAGGGCAGGCAGTGCTACAAAGCTTGCTTTCATAGTGCACAAGGGAAATATAACACAATATTTTCAGTATGTTTTGCTTTCTAAACCAAGGAAACCGATTTCTTTTCCAAACACCTTTTGTAATTATTTAAAGAACAGTTGCATCGTGATGGACAACTTCAATTAACAGCTATGACCATTACTTATTATTGATAGGCACAGTGCTAACCCCTGTAAAGAGAGTCTTGATGCTCTGTGGGTTCACTGTATTAAGAACATAACAAATGGACAAATGTGAAAGAGGAGGGCAGAGCAGCAGGAGGAAAGCAGGAGGGAGCTGAAGTATAAGGAAGGTACCTGAAGATGCAGAGGGTATAAGCTAAGGTGGTATAGGTGAGCCATAGGTTAGATTTACACTTAACATATTTCAAGTTCTTCAAATATTTTGCATAGGGGTGGCAAAATTCATTGTATAAAGCTAAAAAAAAGCTAGAGAGGGTAAACTGAAGAGTTCTGCATGTAAAACTCACCAGATTTTAAAAAAAGGAACACAATTTTGTATTATGCTTTGCAAAGTTATAATACATTTTAATAATTGCTCTTAGAGATTATTCATGAATGAATTATTAATTACCTTTCTAGACTAAAAATATCATTCCATGCTGACAAAATAAAATCCCTTCAAATGAGTGTATATATCCTTTCTCATCATTAATAGTGTCTGCTATAAAGTCAGTATTTGATCTTGTTGTAATTAATGCTCAGTCTCTTAGCACATTTGCACATCACAAATTACAACGTTCAAGTTTATGGGTGATTGTGGTACACAAAGAAGACATTGTCAGATAATTATTTTCCAGTGAGCTAGATAATGCAATTATGTATGAACCTATATTTGGCTTTGCATGGAAAACTATGAAATGTCAATGGCGTATACTATGAATGTCCACTGGAGTATAATAATCACTAATTGTTCTGAAAATCTGAGCCATTTTTAAGGTGGCCTGTGTTCAGACAATGAAAGTCCCTTTGCTTTTGAAGGAAATATTGTCAAATGATCAGAAAATGTGTTTTTAATGATACTATTCAGAAAAAAAGGTACATGTGGAATCCAGCTAGACCAAGTTCAAGAGCAAGTTAGTATGTTTAAAAGTAATTATATCAGGTCAATTGCCTCCTTCACTTAAAGAAACTTAATGACTTTAAACCATTTAGAAGCAAAACCTGTGCATTTGGTTTTTGTGGTTTCCTACTATAAACTGTTTTTTCTAAGTAAAAAATAAAAAATCATGTGTGTGTAAATTTCCTGGGCTTCATTGTTTTTCTTTTCTGATAAATTTTCCATAATGGAAGAAATGTTCTAGCTGCTTTATCATGGGCTTACAACCTAGAAAATATTTCTCAGTTTGAAAGCAAAATGAGGCACACAAATGGTTTATGAATGATGGACCCTTTTTAGGAATTATATGGTGAACGATATCTGTTGGAAATTACCTTAGTATCTTCTTAATGTTGTCCCATAAATGGAACAGGACAGGTGATGGGGGAGGTCCTTTTGTGAATATGTTTGTCTTATTGGTTGATAAATAAAGCACTGTTGCCCAATAGGGAAGCAAGATAGGTGGGACTAGGAGAGAAGGAGGATTCTGGGAAATATAGGAAAGGGAGAGAGTAGCCATGTGATCCCAGGAAGAGAAGACGCAAAAGGCCGGTGTCCTCAGTAAGATAAGTCCTTATAAAAAATATATAGATTAGTAGTTAGATAATTAAGACTGAGCTAGCAAATAAGAAATCCTAGTCATTGGCCAGGAGCATTGTAATTAATATAAGACTCTGTGTGTTATTTGGGAGCCCTAAAGCAGCGGCAGAACCCAGGGAGCTGGCAGAAAGATTTATTGTTACAGACAGGAAAGAGTGGGTCAACAGAGGAAGAAAGATTCAATTTCCTGTATTACAAATGGAGTGCCTACCATAGGCAAGTCAAGTATTTTTATTTCTATTCCTATTATATTATGCAGAAGGTTTCATATCCTCTCCCCAGATCCTCAGCTGCATAGATTCTTAGAACTTGAAGGATCTCAGAGAAAATAATGCACCTAATGTCTAGAGGACCTGGTACACAAGTGGTCATTTGCTTTTTCAAGAGATTGTGACACAAACAAATAGACCTTGCAATATCAAGGCATTCTATCTTGAAAAAAATGAATTAGGTGAGACAGCAAGATACACTTCTCTGTATTTTCTTTACATCACAGAAATAAATGCATAAGGGCACAACATGGAAAATACTGTCAATATTTCATTCCTAAGAGATTTTAAAGTAAATTTCCCTAAAGTAATGCAAATCTTCTACAATTAGCTATTTTTCTTACTGTATATAGAAGGAAACTTTTCATTAATTAGACTACAAGGTAACTTTTCTTGTAACCATGTAGTACTAAAATATGTAACTATACTATCAGTTATTCAAATGTTTATATAAGTGTGGGTTTCCACTGTAATCCAAGCCAAAATATCCTTCATGAATATATTTTTGTCTGTAAGATTTGTACTTTACAAAGTAAGTACACAGGGCTGAAATAACAGATTCAAGAATGTATCTTAAAAATAAATACCAATATTATATCTCAAATACTATAACAGCTATATCTTTTAGCATGAATAGCAGCAATATAGGTCTTCACAATGATTTTCTAGCCACCCATTGGTTAGTATTTTGACAAAGTATTAAAAATTTGTATCATGGTTTGATAATAAACTGGCCCATGAGGCACATGTGGTAAAGACTTGCTTGCTTTGAGGCCCTAACCTTCCTCAAAGTTAGGTTCATAAATTGTTTGATGGAGTTATAATTTCATGACAGGTATTAAAAACTTTTTGCAACTAGGTCATTAAGGGCATAATCTAGACTTTTATATATGTTCCTAAGCCTTTCTCCTCTCTGTTTCCTCTGCTGTGGGTTGAGCTACTATATTTCGTCACCTAACCACATGTCCCTTTGATGTGTATGAATGTAAATAATGAAGTTGAGTACCATGATTCTAAAACTCTGAAACCATGAGAATAATGCCTCCTCTCCTCATTTTGTCTTCTCAGAAATACTGCCTGTGTGATCAAAGGATCTCATAGATTTATAAGAGTAAACTGATACATCTTAATAAACTTTGTTATTTGCTAATTATATCCATTAAATTATTTATTATTTTTATTATTTATTTTGATAAAAGTCTACAAATCATTTTATGTCAACAAGAGTATGTTTAATAATCTGACTAATGTATAGAAATCTATTTCTATAATTTCTTTACATATTTTTCTTTGCTAATGTATCTAGAGTAGATCAATCACTACACTTCTGTAATTTGGAGGTGTTTTTAAAATTAAGATTGATAATTATTTATATGTTTTGAAGCTAGATCATATGATTGCTACAATGAATCTAAATTATTTTATTATGATAGTTTAATAAACTAAATAAAAGTTAAGATCTACTCTGTATATTCATTTGCACTACACTGTTTCTAGAAAATCCCTTCATAGACTTTTACTCTTTGCCATAATAGATGGACAGCTTAGAGTACAGAAACATTTACTTTTGTGAATATAAACTGGACTTTCTACTACTCAGAAACGGCATGTCCTGTTGTATAATACCACTGGAATTCCTCTTTAAGAGCCTAGTCATCACCTGTTGACAGGAAGAGACATTTGTTTGTCATTTGATCAGAAAAGCCATCTATTCCTGTGGTCTCAGATTTATACTTGTACAAAAATGTAAATCATCTATTTCGCTATTCAAGAATATTTTATTAGTACCTAATTATATCAAGTTAATAAAAATAATATTTTGTATTGTATAAGTTTTAAGGTGAATACAATATATTATATGTCTTCTCCAGAGATACTTTCTAAACTATAGAATACATATCCATGTTTAAAATATAGATACAAGTGAAAAATAAATAAAATGTTTACTTTAAGTTTGATGCAGATCACGCTTCTTCTACAGCAGACATATCTGCATTTCTTTGGTTGTTAGTTATTAATATTTCATTAATTTTCAAGCTAGTGCAAATTCCCCTTGAGATATCATTAATAAAATAGCATCCAAATCAGTGAGATTATAGTCAAAATAGCCAAACCACAGAGCCCATTTAATTACTGAGAAATTTGCAGACTGCTAAGCACTCACTTCAATTTAAAGAACTCAATAACCTGATGCTTTGATGATTAGGAAGAGATTTTAGCTTTCTCTATTTTGTTGATAATTTTAATTATTTCTCATACTGTCCCTACTTAGATGCATTCTTTCATTTGCCCTTTTAGAATAATAATGAGTAATTCTTCAGGAGTAGAAGGGAATACACAAATACTTCTGAAGAAAATTTAAGAACAGACAAATATATACGCACTTAGCATTAATATCAGTCTTTTCCTCCTCGCTCTCCAGAGTGGCATATAAAAATTTTGATCAACAAATTGATTAACAAATTAATGGAATTAAATCTTGTCAGAAGATTTGAGATTCTTGAACTGCACAAATCCTCTACTCACTCTGAGAATACCAATGCTTCTCATTCACAGAGTTTCTCGGCAACATGAACAGGTGTTTTAGAATTTGATGCCCAAGTAGTTCATAATCAGACTGTAATACTCTCTCTCTCAAGTGGACAATCATTTCCTACACTGTATACACTTCAAGAAAGTCAAGAAGAAGCAAACAACACACTTGGCCCCGTCACAAGTGTGTATTTATATGTTGTTTATTTAGAAATTACAACAGAAAACATACAGAAATGAAATGTCATTGTTCTTAGTTAACTTACTGTTTTCTCTTATAAATATGTTGTGTTTCTAGGTAAGTCTCGAGAGAATTGTGTTCTGTCCAGCTTCCAGTCCCTAAAGTGTACACATGGCCAATTGTTTTATATGAGGGTTAAGAGCAATGGAGCATGTCTATGAAGGACTTCATCAGGGACTTTCTCCTACTGTGGGCTGGGAAGAGGTATGGGTGGTGAGATTAATTTATATTTTCATTTATCTATGTATATTCAGCAATGCGATCTTTACAATAAATATGAGTTCACTTTCTTCTATAACCGATTATGTCAGTTTTGAAAATATTGACCTGTTTGGCAACAATCTAAATACATGTAAAATCTTGAAATACTAGTAAAAATTGATTAAAAAAACATCATTTCCACATAACATCTTACTTTCCAAGTGCACATCTCACCTCACATCTATATGAATCTATGTGCAGTGTGATGAAGCAAAAACTCATAGCTCATTGTTATGTGATCACACATGATTATAACTTTGAACAACAGGATGTTGATAGGTGTACTGTGGACAGCTTTTAGGAAGAATACAATTGAGGAAGAGTGTATAGTATTTACACTTATTTCCTTATTGTTTTAATAGAATCATGGCATGATGTCCATATAGGATTACAACAGAGTATATATGCTGAGGGTGGAGAAAAAATAATTAGAAAGGACTCTAGAGTTCTCACATTCACAGAGCAAATCAGTTCTGAAATCATCAATATCAGATTTAGATTCCTTATTTGAGAAATACATGTATTATTTGCTTAAATCTACAACTAATTCAATAACTTTTGTCACTAGGATATAAACCTAATACAAATAAATAAAATAAACTATAAATTGTGATTTTCCCACTAAATCTTATCACTTGCATCACTCAATCATGTCACTGCAGTTTTTCAAAGAACAGGTCTGATTGTAGGTCGTCCTCTATTAAAGTTCATTTTATTACATTCCAGAGTCCTTGGTATTTTTCTGTACATAAATACCTGGCTTAACAGAAGAATCATATTACAAAATATTGCAAACTTTTACATTTTAAGTAAAAATGTCAACATTTTAAAATAAGTACTAGGTTTTATAGGTAAAAATATCTTTTATTACTCTAAGATATTGAGTAATAGGTTTATTCTTATTGTATTTTTCAGATTTACTAAATTGTTGACAATTATATAAGTTTATGAATTATTACCAGCAACTTTTTCAAAAACATACTAAAATTTGTATGATCCCATAAAATGCAGATACTTCTTAACTTAAAACCTGAAGATAGTTCACACTAAGAGCTCAGGATGAACTGGGCTTCCAACTCCCATTATAAATACTCCTCACTGTAGTGTGTGTTTCAGTTGCAAAACTGGAAAAAAGGAAAGTGCAAAAAAAGCACAAAACTTATGAGGAACAAAATGCTGTTATCATGACTGATGGATGATGATTTGCTGGCAAGGAACCTGATGAATTCATTAGATGTAATTAAAAACGGCATGTTTGTGGGGTATGTAGCAACATGTAGATATAAAAAGCATTCCATATCAGATCAAGGATCTGCTTTTTAAAACTTGCATTAATAAAAGATAAGTGTATTGGGGATTTTTGTGAGAAATATTAAATTGATAGAGAAATAATGAATAATTCATTAATGACATAGAGCTAATCCCTTTTCTACTTTGGAATTCAACTACAACCTTGTCTCATGCACAAAAAAAATTCTGTAAAATTAATTTTTATTTTAGCTTTTATGTGTTGCTTATTGATGAGTAAAGTCAATAATTCTACTTTACATCATAAATTTTTATTATATGAAGTATTAACATCTAAAACCTGAATAATATAGACACAATAAAGTAATTAGTATGGTTCAGATCAACAATATTAAAATATTAATATGAGCTCTCTTAAAAATATTTTAAATTGGCTAAAGTTAAAAATGGCTGTTACTTCTATTTTACCAGCATGTGGCAACCTAGGTTCTCTCTCAATCTCTGTTACGAGGCCAGATTAGGAAAGCTGTCAGAAGGGCAGCCCAAAAAACAGTCTATGTTTAAAGTATGCATGGCCTGCGAGCTCCCACTGCTCAAGTCAGCTGTTTCTGTGGGTTTCCCCAGCACGGTCTTGACCCCTTTCTCATCACTCCTCCCTCATCAAAGTATATCATTACTAAATTTATGCTCACACAAAAGAGCTTAAAAATCTTAAATTCTTAAAATATTCAAATGAAGCTACCTGGCACCAATGGGGGCTTACACTGAACACACTCAGGTACCTGAACTAATAGAAAAGACTGGGAATAAATGCCAAGTTAATCTTTATGCTACTTTCTATCAGTACTTCAAGGCCAAATTTATTACTTATTCCCCTAACAACTGCTGGAATTATCCTTCCTATTTCCCCTACTAAGAAAAATGCTAAAATTGAGATTTAATTTCTCTTGTATTATATATATATATATATATATATATATATTATATATATTACACTATGTATAGTATATTATGACACATATATGTTTGTGAATCATAATAGTGATGATTCCATTAATTTCTGAAATTGTAGCAATAAGGAATGTGTTCATTGAGAAGATATTAATTCAAATACTGTATAGTAAAACACTGTGGATAAGTACTAAACAAGAATTTTTCTTTATACAATCAGTTCTGCCTATTGGCTTTCCATTCTAGCTTTTGAAATAACAAAATGCAATTGCTTTCTGCCATGACAGCTGAGCATATTAATATCCTCTGTTCTTTCCACACCATTAGCCCTTTTATTCCACGGCACCAAATGATAAACTCCTGGTCTCTGAAAACTTTACTTCCTCCTGTTCTCCCTTTATTGCAAGTGTGAACTCTGAGGTATGACATACATAGTGATGCTTCCATCAAGCTTTCCTGAAATCATGACTGAGAAAGAGATACTCAAAATCTCATTTTTCTTCTATGTTTGTTGTTTATCATTATATTGACATTTCCTAGGTTTTGTTTTTCTGTCCAATCTAAGTATGCAAGTGCTAATTCCATACTTTAAATGGGAGACTTCCTTTGTATGGACTGAATTACCCAAGAGGAAATCCCACATACTGAATAATGTCCTATATTATATATCTTTAAAGCTATATATTTACAATACGGATCATATCTGTACATATCTATTATTTGAAATTACTTATCACCTCTACTTTACAACAGCATGAAAATTCTCCATACCATGCCCATATTCCACCTAGGGAAAGAGTATCCATTCTTAACCTGTCCAATATCACTTTTTTTTTTTCAAATCAGCAGGTCATGTCAATAAGTTGGAATTTTCTAGATGGATAATTGAAAAAATTAGTCATAACTATATCTCATATATTTTTCTGTGAGAGAAAACAAAACCTAAACTATACAGAAAATTAAAGCAACAACATAACTATTATATATTAAAGAATTATTATTATGCATTAAATTACAATTATGTGTTAAAGTAACTACATAATTACTCTATTTCTTCTTTCTAAAGAATATCATTTATTTGGAGAAGAATCAAGGAGACAGATTAATTCTATTTTATAAATATTATCTTTGTTATTCAATTCTATAAATGCATAGATAATTTTAAACTTTTAAGTTTATTTACTTTAAATTTTAATTATCTTTAATTAATCCTTTAATAATAATCATTGTGTTTTGCTCTGTTTTAGAAGAGTTGCTTATAATGCAAATTTCTTCAAGACTATAGAATTCTTCAATTTCAGGCTGGCTATAATTATCCAAGGAAGCCTTACTCCAATTACTACTTGTTAGGAGAAATAAAAGAAAAAATGAATTATATGGTTTTACCCAAGAAAAGACAAAAGGTTGGCATTGCCTCCACTAGATAAGTGAATCTGTGAAGTCCTCCACAGACAACATGGATCCTCAGCAATAGGGGAGAAAATCTATTTGGAAATTGTACCTATTAAAGAAAACAGAAGTAAGATGATGGAAATTCTGTAAAGAAAATGACAAGTTGCAAATGAGGATATTTTAATGCATAATTGAGTCTCATAGTTGGGATACCTTTTTATATACTGTGTGAGGTTGTGTCTGTTTATCCTCACCTGCCTAAGGCACCTTCTGATTGGTTTAATAAAAGAGCTGAATGGTCAATTGCTAGGCAGGAGAACATAGGCAGGACTTTGAGGGTGAAAGAACTAAGGAGAAGAATCTGAGAGGCAGGATATTCGCCAGCCAGACACTGAGGATGTCAGATGCATGGTACTGAGCAGAGGTAACAAGCCAGATGGCAGAAAGTAGATTAATACAAATTGGGTAATTTAATTTTTAAGACCTAGTTGGAACAACTCTAAACTAAGGCCAAGGCTTTCATAATTAATGAGAAGTCTTCTTGTCATTATTTGGGAGCTGGTAGTCCAAAGAAGAATAGTTAAAACTCATCATTTCCCTTTTCTTTTGTGAGGGGAAGCAATAAGAGTTTGAGAATAGTTCCTTAGAAAACAAGAATTAACAGATGGGCAGTGGTGGCACATGCCTTTAATCCCAGCACTCAGGAGGCAGAGGCAGTCAGATCTCTGTGAGTTTGAGGCCAGCCTGGTCTATAGGGCAAATTCCAGGACAGGCTCCAAAGATGCACAGAGAAACCCTGTCTTGGTAAACAACAACAAAAGGTTTTACAGATACAGAAACCCACAGCAAAACATTAGGCCAAGCTCAGGGAATCCTGCTGAAGACATCACAAGAAAACCCACAGAGACACTAACCTGAGCTCAAAGTAGATCAATGCATCTTAACTGACAACCAGGGAACTTTCATGGGACCAAACTAGGTCCTCTACACATGTACGGCATTTGTATAGTTTGATCTATTTGTTGAACTCCTAATAGAGGGAGCAGGGCTTGTCCCTAATGCTTTGGCTGTCTTTTGGGACTCTATTCCTCATACTGGACTGCTTTGCCTAGAATTAATACATGGGGAAATGCTTAGTCTTATGTCAACTTGATATGGCATGCCTTGTTGATACCCATGGGAGACATGTCCCTTTCTGAACAAAAACAGATGAGGAGTGGATAGACAGGGGTTTGAGGGGAAGGGTTGGGGGAGAATAGGAAGAGAGAAGGGAAGGGAAACTGTGTTTGGGTGTAAAATAAATAAACACATTTAATTTAAAAAATGAGTTTTATAGATTCATATTCTAGTTTAATATATGAAAATCATATATAAGCATTTTGGAAAAAACTCAAAAGACATAGATTTGCACAAGTTAGAATATTCTAATGATGTTGAAAACTAAGTCTTTCAGATAAATTTTATAAAATGTTGACTATTTAAACTAAGCCAAATTATGTGAGTATTATTGAAATTAGAGTTCAATAAAATTTGGGAAAGGGCAAAGAATTCATTTTAGATTACATTTCCCTGGACACTTACAAAAACTCTTCCCTCTTCCTAGGCACAGCCTTCACTGGTATCTTCTAGTCTTCTCTTGATTTTCTTAGGTTTTATTCAAATATTGATTTTTGATAGACTTCTCTTCTCAGTCCACCAAATAACTGCAATTCAACCCAACCACTAAGCACAACTGCATCCTAATATTTTCTTATCTTTGTCTTTTCATCAAAATGCTCCACTAGATAAGGGGGCTTTTGACCACAGTTTGCTACTACTGGTGTCTATTTACCAGGAAAAACTATGTACACTAGCAAAAGACACTAAAAATATTAGTTGGATAAAGTCAATGAGAAAGAGGATTTAGAAAATGTTACACGTGCTCTTTATCATTCTAAAGAGAAACTGAGGAAGTTCAAAGTAAAAGGGAAATGTGCCCATTGATTTTGTTTAAAGGCTAAAAAGATTAAAAGATGTTGGGATAAAAACATAATCATAGTTACAGAAAAATATCAGGAGAATCTTTTAAGTTTATTATAGCATTTCAGAAAAGGTTGTGCTGCAATTAAACTTTATTGCAGCATAAAAAACCATCATGGGAAGAGATTTAACACTAATCTGCTAGTTTTAAACTTCAGCCACATCTTCCTCTCTTATCTACATGAGCCACTCATTCATACTACCATAATATGGCTCCCACATGATGCCACTGACTGCCAAACTATGACACTGAAGGCTGATGATGAACTTGTAACACACTCAAAGACTGACATTATAAGTTGCCAAGTGGGTAAAGGTTCTTGCTGCATTGCCTGATGATCTGGGACCTACATGGTAAAGGAAGTGCTATGATCCACAAATTGTCCTCTGATTGCCACGTTTGCTATGGAAAACAAACAATGGAAATAATCATACTTGCAGTAAAAATTTAAAAGATGTTATTGATGATTTAGACATTTAAGCTCAATGCTTGAAACTGCAAACTTTGTATCTTGCCCTTCTACCATGTCTATGAATAACGGGGAGAGAGCTGGTTTTGAGTCTTCATATTTTCATTGGACATCATTGTTTTGGGTTTCTGTATTCCTTAGTAGTTTGTGATGTAGGCTATACAAACTTGAATTACTTTGTTGTGCCCTGAACTAAGAACACTCCCCCAAGCTAAGCTTCCTTTACAGCTGCAATGAAAATCAAAAAGCAATAAAAACCATACTTCTATTTAATAGGATTCATGAATGAACATGTTTGAATTAGGAATTTAATAGGCTCTCTCTCATATGCTCACACACATGCACATGCACAGGCACAGGCACGAATGCATGCATGCATGCACACACACACACACATACACACACACACACACACACACACACACACACACACACACACACACACACACACACAAAAGACAACAATCCAGAGATGAGTAAAGCAGAATGAAGGAAAGAAGGAAAGAAAGCAAGGTGTGTTTTGTGAATGACTCATTTTAACTGTACTGAGTGACTGCATCCAACATGTGCTGGAATCCTATTTTCATGCCTGTGGTAATCATCACCTAGCTCCCAGCTGTATTTCTAAAACTGCTACATTTGATTGTCTACCTCTGCCTATCAGAAATTCAATAGTAGACTACATTCCTAAAGGCAAAATGTGTATTACATTATTCTCTTTGACATCATTTCAGCTGGCCCTTTCAGCTATCTTTCTAATGGTGCTTTTATCACAAATCTACCCTATAATATTTATTCAAATGCATATGTTTTCTTCCCAAATTCTAGATAGGTTGGCATTCTATGATGTCACAATATATTTTCAGAGTTATTTTTGTTTATTTATCTATTATTATCTCATGAAAGTGTTGATCCAGAAAAGCTGTCTATTCATAGGACTTATCTATGTTTACTATTTCTTGTCTTACAACTCCATATATTCATGAAAACAATGATTTGTGTATATTTTGCTCCTTGATATGGCCTGAACAATTTGGATATTATTGTTCAATGGAATACTTCTATGTATTTGATTTTCCAAAATGGACTGAATTCGCTTCTATTTTTTATCTCTAATGTGTCTCCCTTAAAGTGCTTCTCAGTATTTTCCTTCCACACTACTACAATCTATTTATGATTCTGTCTCCAGTGTTCCTCCATGCCAAGAGTCCTTCTCAGTAAGAATAAGTTATGAAATATAAATCTGATCATGACATAGCATATTCATCCTTAAAGTGTCCTCTGCTATAGTCTTACAGGTGTAGGCAAGCAAATGTTTCAAGCAAAGTTCTTATCTGGCCAGGTGTTGGTGGCACAGGCCTTTAATCCCAGTACTTTGGAGGCAGAGGCAGGTGGATCTCTGTGAGTTAGAGACCAGCCTTGTCTACAAGAGTTAGTTCCAGGACAGCCTCCAAAGCCACAGAGAAACTCTGTCTTGAAAAGTAAAATAAAAAATATTATCTTTTCATAAAAGAAGGCCATAATTATTTTATGTTAACATGTTGTAAAAGCTTTCCCCTCCTCTGCCGGCCTGACTCCTACTGAGAGTGGACCTGCCCAGGCAGGAAGGAGCTCCCTGAGTCTGGAAACAGCACACTCTTCCTTCCCCTGTTTCCACCAGCCTGACAACTACCATGAAGACTATCAG
Source organism: Cricetulus griseus (assembly GCF_003668045.3). Taxonomy (NCBI): domain Eukaryota; kingdom Metazoa; phylum Chordata; class Mammalia; order Rodentia; family Cricetidae; genus Cricetulus; species Cricetulus griseus. The sequence continues at coordinate 422,099,893 of NC_048595.1, forward strand.
GAGAGGCAAGATTATCCAGAGCTGCAGACATTAAAGTTTTGGCCCACACACACCACCAGGTGACAAGTGGAGATAGAGAGACCACACTTGCACCCACTGGAAAAAGACATGGAAAGAAGACTGAATAAGAACACACTCAACAATAGAAAGACCAATATGACACCACCAGAATCTAGGCACTCCACACCAGCAAGATCTGGAAAACCCAACACAGAGGATGAAGAAGAGATAGACCTCAAAAATCATCTTAGGAAGATGATAGAGAGCTTTAAAGAGGAAACAAGAAAGTCCCTTAAAGAAATAGAAGAAAAAAAAACAAGCAAAAAATTACATGAAATGGAGGAAAAGGCAATCCAAAAAATTCAAGAAATAAACAAATGTCTTAACGAATCTAAAGAAAGCCAAGGAAAAACAGTCAAACAAGTGAAGGAAGCACTCTAAACAGTTCAAGGAATGAAAACTGAAAGAGAAACAATAAAGAAAACACAGAATGAGGTGATGCTGGAAATAGAAAGGCTGGATACATAATCAGGAACCAAAGATGTGAGTATAACCAATAGAATTCAAGAGATGGAAGAGAGAATCTCAGTTGTTGAAGACTCACTAGAGAATATACAGTCATTGACCAAAGAAAATCTCAAGTCCAACAAATCCCTAACATAAAATATCCAGGAAATATGGGACACCGTGAAAAGGCCGAACCTAAGAAGGTGAAGAAACACTGCTCAAAGTACAGAAAACATATTCAACAAAGTCATAGAAGAAAACTTGCCCAACCTACAGAAGGATATGCCTATGAAAGTACAAGAAGCTTACAGAACACCAAACCGACTGGACAACAAAAAGAAGTCCGATCGACACATAATAATAAAACACCAAACCTACAGAATAAAGAGAAAATATTAAGAGAAGCAAAAAAAAAAAGAAAAAGAAGAAGGACAAGTATCATATAAAGGCAGACCTATCAGAATCACACCCGACTTCTCAATGGAAATTTTGAAAGCCAGAACCTTCCTGGCTAGATGTCTTACAAACACTAAGGGAGCATGGACGCCAACCCAGACTACTGTACCCAGCAAAGCTTTCAATCACTAAAGATGGAGAAAACAAGATATTCCATGACAAAAAAAGACTTAATATATATTTACAAATCCAGCACTACAGAAAGTTCTGCAAGGAAAACTCCAACTCAATGAAGATAGCAACATTCCCAAAAACATAGGAAATAGATAATCCAATTTTCCCAAATATGAAAAGAAACATGAGAGCAAAATCCACACACAATGACACCACCAAAAATAATTCCAAACAAACAAAAACCAGCAATCAATGGACATTAATATCTCTCAATGTCAATGGTCTTAACCTGCCTATAAAAAGATACAGACTAACACAATGGATACAAAGACAGAATCCATCCTTCTGCTGTATACAAGAAACACACCTCAACTTCTAAGACAGGCGTTACCTCAGAGTAAAGGGTTGGGAAAAGATTTTCCAATCAAATGGGCCCAAGAAACAAGCTGGTGTAGCAATCCTAATATCTAACAAATTATACTTCAAACTAAAATTAATCAAAAGAGATGAAGAAGGGCATTTCATACTCATCACAGGAAAAGTCCATCAAGATGAAATCTCGATCCTGAACATCTATGCCCCAAATACAAAGGCACCCACATTTGTAAAAGAAACATTACTAAAGTTCAAATCACACATAAAACCTCAAACACTTATTGTAGGAGACTTCGACACCCCGCTCTCACCACTAGATAGGACCACCAGACAGAAACTTAACAAAGAAACAAAAGAACTAACAGAAGTTATGACCCAACTGGGTTTAACAAATATCTATAAAACATTCCATCCAAACACAAAAGAATATACCTTCCTCTCAGTGCTACATGGAACATTCTCTAAAATTGACACATAGTTGGCAACAAGGCAAACCTCCACAGATACAAAAGAATTGAAATAACCCCCTGTATCTTATCAGATCATCATGCTTTAAAGTTAGAATTCAACAGCAATACAAACTGAAGAAAACCTACAAACTTGTGGAAATTGAATAACAACCAATTGCACCATTCCTGGGTGGAGGAAGAAATAAAAAAGAAATTAAAGACTTCCTACAATTTAATGAAAATGTAGACACAACATACCCAAACTTATGGGACACTCTGAAAGCAGTGCTAAGAGGAAAGGTCATAGCACTATGTGGCCACATGAAGAAACTGGAGAATAGTCACACTAGAGAATTGACATAACAACTGAAAGCTTTAGAGCAAAAAAAAAAAAAAAAAAAAGCAAACTCATCACAGAGGAGTAGATGCCAGGAAATAATCAAACTAAGGGCTGAAATCAGTAAAGTAGAAACTAGGAAAACATTACAAAGAATCAATGAAAAAAGAGTTGGTTCTTTGAGAAGATCAACAAGATAGAAAAACCTCTACCCAAACTAACCAAAAGGCAGAGAGAGAGCATGCTAATTAACAAAATCAGAAATGAAAAGGGGATATAACAACAGACACTGAGGAAATACAGAGAATGATCAGGTCATACTTTGAAAAGCTGTACTCCACAAAATTTGAAAACCTAAAAGAAATGGACAGTTTTTGGATAGATATTACTAACCAAAATTAAGTCAAGAACAGATGAGCAGTTTAAATCGACCTATAACTCCTAAGGAAATAGAAGCAGTCATCAAAAGCCTCCAAACCAAAAAAAGCCCAGGGTCAGATGGCTTCACTGCAAAATTCTACCAGAAATTCAAATAAGAGCTAATACTAGTACTCCTCAAATTGTTCCACACAATAGAAGCAGAAGGGACATTGCCAAATTCTTTTTACCAGTCTAAAATCACCTTGATACCCAAGCCACACAAAGATACAACTGAAAAAGAGAACTACAGACCAATATCCCTCATGAACATCAATGCAAAAGTACTCAACAAAATATTGGCGAATCAAATCCAAGAACACATCAGAAAAATCATCTACCATGATCAAGTAGGCTTCATTCCAGGCATGCAAGGATGGTTCGACATACAAAAATCCATCAATGTAATCCACCATATAAACAAAATGTAAAAGAAAAACCACATGGTCATCTCACTGGATGCTGAAAAAGCCTTTAACAAATGCCAACCTCCCTTCTTGATAAAGATTTTGGAGAGAACAGGAATAACAGGAACATATTTAAACATGATAAAACAATATACACCAAACCAACAGCCAGCATCAAACTAAATTGAGAGAAACTCAAAATGATTCCTCTAAAATCAGGAGCAAGACAAGGCTGTCCACTCTCTCCATATTTCTTCAATATTGTACTTGAAGTCTTAGCTAAAGCAATAAGACAAGAAAAGGAAATCAAAGGGATACAAATTGGAAAGGAAGAAGTCAAACTTTCACTATTTGCAGATGATATGATAGTCTACATAAGTGACTGGAAAAACTCTAACATGGAACTCCTACAGCTGATAAACACCTTCAGCAAAGTAGCAGGATACAAAATTAACTAAAAAAAAAATCAGTAGCCCTACTATATACAGATAATAAATGCAATGAGAAAGAAATGAGAGAAACATCACTCTTCACAATATTCATGAGCAACATAAAATATCTTGGGGTAACTCTAACCAAAAAAGTGAAAGAGCTGTACAGTAAGAACTTTGAGGCTTTAAAGAAAGAAGTTAAATAAGATACCAGAAAATGGGGAGATCCCCCATGCTCTTGAATAAGTAGAATCAACATAGTAAAAATGGCAATCTTGCCAAAAGTAATCTACAGATTCAATGCAATCCCCATCAAAATCCCAACAGAGTTCTTCACAGATCTTGAAAGGACAATATTCAATTATATATGGAAATACATAAGCCCAGGATAGCCAAAACAACTCTTTACAATAAAGGGTCTTCTGGAGACATTACCATCCCTGACTTCAAGCTCTATTATAGAGCCATAGTTCTGAAAACAGCTTGTTGTTGGCACAAATACAGAGAGATAGACCAATGGAATCGAATTGAAAATCCTGATATTAACCCACACACCTATGAACACATTATTTTTGACAAAGATGCTCAATCTATACAATGGAAAAAATAGCATTTTCAACAAATGGTGCTGGCACAACTGGATTCAGACATACAGAAGATTGCAGATAGATCCATATCTGTTACGATGTACAAAACTTGAGTGCAAATGGATCAAAGATCTCACCATAAATCCAGCCACACTGAATCTTCTAGAAGAGAAAGTGGGAGATACCCTTGAACCAATTGGTACAGGAGACTGCTTCTTAAACATTACACCATTAGCACAGACATTGAGCTCTACAATTAATAAATGGGACCTCCTGAAACTGAGAAGCTTCTGTAAGGCAAAGGACACAACCATTAAAACAAATCGACAGCCCACAGAATGGGAAAAGACCTTCACCAATCTCACATCTGACAGAGGCCTGATTTCCAAAATTTATAATGAACTCAAGAAGCTAGCCACCAAAACACCAAACAATGAAATTAAAAAGTGGGGTGCAGAACTAAATAGAGCATTCTCAACAGAGTAATCTGAAATGCTGAAAGACATTTAAAAAAGTGTTCAAAATCCTTGGCCATCAGAGAAATTAACTCAAAACAACTCTGAGATACCATCTTACACTGCCCAGAATGGCTAAAAATCAAAACACCAATGACAATCTATGGTGGACAGGATGTGGAGAAAAAGGAACACTCCTCCATTGCTCGTGGGAGTGCAAACTTGTAAGACCACTCTGGAAATCAGTATGGCGGTTGCTTAGAAAAATGGGAATCAGTCTACCTCAAGATCCAGCCATTCCTCTCTTGGGTATATACCCAAATAGTGCATGTTCATACAACAAGGACATATGTTCAACCATGTTCATAGCAGCATTGTTTGTAATAGCCAGAACCTGGAAGCAACCTAGATGCCCCTCAACTGAAGAATGGATAGAGAAAATGTGGTACATTTACACAATGGAGTACTACTCAGCAGAAAAAAGCAATGGAATCTTAAAATTCGCAGGCAAATGGATGAAACTAGAAGAAACCATCCTAAGTGAGATAACCCAGTCACAAAAAGACAAACATGGCATGTACTCACTCATATATGAATGTTAGACATAGAGAAAAGGATTACCAGCCTACAATCCTCCTCACCAAAGAAACTAGGAAACAAGAAGTACTCTAAGGGAAAAATGCATGGACCCCTGAGAATGGGACGAGGCAAGATCTCCTAAGCTAATTTGGAGCATGAGGGCAGGGGAGAGGGAGCTGCCTGAATGAGAGGAGGAGAAGAGGAGGGGAGAGGAGGAAATCGAGTAGTAGAAATGTTGAGTTAGGGGAAGAACAGAGGAGAGCAGGATGAGAGATACCATATCAGAGAGAGCCATTATATATGTACAAAGGACTATTAATCTCACTCTAGGAAATATGGCATCATACAATTGTTTTAAGTCCTGGGTAAAATATCACGAATAATTTAAAAATCAAAATCATGAAATATGGTATTTCTTCCTCGTAGTCAAACTAACAGAAGAATTCTCTTTTTGACCTTGTGCCACCAAAAAGAGAAATGTGGTAAATGTTTATTTTTACTTCTGGGACCCAGACACAGCCTTTTATATAGCCTGCTAGTTTTCTAATGAGAGAGAGAGAGAGAGAGAGAGAGAGAGAGAGAGAGAGAGAGAGAGAGAGGAGAGGAGGGAGGGAGGGATCTGGATGTGAGGGGAGTGGAGAAGAGGAGGAGAAGAGGAAAATCTGTTTTTGATAAAAGGAAAGAAATTTTAAAAATAAAGAATACATCAACACAACAATATTCTCATTATTGAAATACATATGCATTCGCTTTCAGCCAATTTTAAACTTTGTTTTGTGGACATAGAATACTTGTACATATTTTGGGTGTCTGATAATTCAGCATATATTGAAAACTTATTATTATGAAGTATGCCGTTAGGAAACTTTTCTGTTTTACTTTTCATTCCATTTATTTTTTTCTCACATTTTACTTCCACATTTTGCTTTATTGTGCAATGAGATTTAATTCATTCTTCTCAACCATCTCCTCTTTTCCTCATTTGTCTTTCCCTGTTCTTTTACTTAATCTTGTTCCATTTTCCTTTCCTTTGTTCTCTTGCTCTGTCAAGTGTATTTACTGCTTTTATCACCACCCTAAATTATCTTTAACTTTATAGCTAACTCTTTATTACTTCTGTTATTTTCTCTCTATGCCCACTGGTGGTACTGTTTTGGCTTTAACAAAATTTCTGTGTATTTTCATAAAAAACAGAATTTTCTGTTAGTATTTAATACACTTTACATGTAGATGTCATATGGATACCTCTAAAGAATTATTAATAGCTTGTAAATATCTGAAAATATTCATGTTTCAAATTTTATTTTGACTTTCCTTTAAACCAAATCATTATTCTGTTAATGTGATATTGGTGGTCATCTCATTGCTGAAGTAAAGTTTCATCTTCTGTAATATAATCATTTCAATCAAACAGTACATAAAGAAAATGTCTAAAAAGCGAGCAGGGGTTGATGCTTTTTAGACATTTTCTTTATTCCACACTGGCAGAGTAGATAGGAAATAAGGAGGACCACAAGAGAAGATTGCATAGTCTCTCAAAGAAGGGGATGGGGACAAGAACCCTGACCAAATTGGAGCCTGGGGGCAGGTAGAGGAAGGAAAGTCTTCATCCAGTTGCTGTTCAAAGCAAAAACAGACACCCAGAGCTAAGCACTGAACCATACTACTGGAATTCAGTTGTGGAGAGGGAGGAAGATTGAGCAAAGGATCCAACACCTGCAGAAACAGTGGACCTGACCTACTGATAGAATGGAAAACCTTGTCATAAAGCTGGGGAAACAACTTTGGACCAAAACAAGCACTCTGAATGTGGGTACCAGCTAGGAGGCCAAGACAGTCTATTGCTCCTCTATCAGCAGAGCCAGTCTTTATCCCTAGAGCACAAATGGACTTTGGGAGCCCATACCCTATGGAGGTATACTATTGCAGCCCAGATATAGCAAGGAGGGTCTAGACCCTCCCTCAAACAATATGAAAGACTTTGAAGGTCCTTGATAGAGGGCCTCACTATCCCCTGGAGGGATGGGTTGGGGTGCATTGGGTGGGGAACATGGGAGGAGGGGAGGGTGAGGGAATGGGGGATGGATATGTAAATTTGAGTAATTAAAAATAATAAAATTTTAAAAAGTGAAAATGTATAATAACTTCTTAAATATGCCATGTCTTTAGTATTTCCTTTTACTCCCAATATGCATCTGTAGTGCAAAATTATTTCATATTACATGGAGTTCACTGCCAAAAGAGATAACACAGATGCAGATCAGGTTTTCCTCAAGTATCAATACATTGTAAATATAAGTTACAATGTACCTGACAAAAGTAATCTGTGTGGAAGTATTTCTAAAGCTATTTACCTGACATCTACTCAAAAGGCATTTTCTATACTTAAATTAAAATGAAATTTCTAGTTTTTCATGGTATAGTGATTATAAATCCATTACTTGCTTTAAAAAATGTAGCAGTTGACTCTCTTGTAATTCTAAAAGCAAGCAACTACCCAACATTCTCAGGATCATTAAATTGAAAGATAATTAAGAAAAGAAAGTCCAAAACTAGTTTATATTTCACTTCTGACAGGAATAGGATTGCTAGTGACTTGCTTTTGAAATATCCTGTAGTCAGTCACTTGTGTCCAGATGGCATTCCGATCATTCAGGGTATGAGACCTGCTGACCTAAGATCACAACAGTTCACAGATGGATTTATAGACCAGGGTTATCCTGATTCTCTAGTTTGCCTTCCCTATGCTTTAGTTACACTTTCCCTTTTTATATATATCCATCGTGGTGAGGCCAATAGTGACATATCATCCAAATAAATCTTTATTAAGTCAGAACACACATTGTTTTGAGCATTTGAAAAGAGATGAGAATTAAGGTCAAGGCTGTCCATTCATGAGTTTTGTCTAATAATGATGAAAATTATAAATACAAATCATGTGTTCTTTCACATTTAAAAGTCGTATTAGTCATTGAAAAGGACTGTAGAATCCACTGTTCAAATTTTCTGAAGCTAGCTTTACTTTTCCTCTTTCCTTGATAGCATTAGAGCCTTAATAAAGTAGTATTTATTTATTTCAGTTTCAAAATTATATTTTAAGTCCATATGATGCATCTACCATTAATATTCTGTATTACATTTAATGTCTTTCTAATAATAGTTGATGTAAAGTGCATGTTAACTGACATTACAAAGCTAACTCTAAGCCATTTCAGAATTTCCAAATTATACTTTCTTGCTAGACAGACCTATATAGCTTCGTGTTTTCATTATCTAATTTGGCAAATTAATCATGTTTCTGCTTGTGAGTTGTAGTTTATAACGGAGTAACCCATCAATATGTAATTTGGCTTAAGGCCTGCTCTACAACATGAAAACCATACTTAAAACTTCCTGGGTAACCAAGAACAAGAAGACTAGATAGCCCCAGGGACCTAATGTAAAACCAACTACCACTGTTCAAAAGAAGTAGCAATAAAATTACTTCTAGACATTTTACTGTACTCATAGATTAATGCCTTGCTCAGCCATCATCAGAGAAGTTTCCATCTGCAGCAGATGGGAAGAAAATAGAGACAGACAGACAGACAGTGAGAGATCTTAGAACACTAAGCCCTAAATAGGTTGCATCCACCAAATCCCTCCCCTTAGAACTCAGAAAACCCTGAAGAAGAGGAGGCAATAAAAGCCAGAGAGGATAGAAGGCAACAAGGAAAAGAATGTTTTCTAAATGAGCATGATCAAAGCTCACATGAACTCAGAGGAGACTGAGACAGCAAGCACGAGGCCTGCAAGTACCAGCACCTGGTTCTTTCTCTCTCTCTCTCTAGAAACATATATATGCATATATATCTTAGTGTTTTTATGGGATTCCTGGGAGTGAGAACAAATAAGTCTCTGATTCCTGTGCCTTCTCCTTGAATAAATTTTAAAGAAGTATGCAATACTAGATCCTTTTGTTACTGCAGCTTCTCAATAAAGCATAACCAGAGGAAAACAACTATTGTAAATGTAATACTCTTGTCTTGATTGAAAAGTCAAATTTCATATTTTGGTAAAAATTTACTAAGAATAACTTGGGATTGGGGTGCACATAAAAATGAGCTTAATAAAATTAAGAAATTACACTTTGACTTCCAAGAGACCTGTTTGGCTACCCTGTTACAAGCAGGATCCACTTTCCATACTTCTGCTTCATAAGCACATGAGTTGTTTCACACCTGTTCTCACAGAAAGGACAGCCTTGCACACAGTAAGCTAAGGCCTCAGGTTCACATCGCATGCAGCGTTTCGAATAGAAACACCTGTGAGTGTCAACTGTAAAGCGATCCTATTTAAAAGGGAGAGCTTCAAAAAACGTAAATGGCTCTTGTATTCTCAGTTAGGAATTCTTATGCTAGATAGGATTTCTGGGAACATCAGCACAGAGCACAGTTGTTCTCAGCTCTTAAAATAGCGCAGATTGGACATTTAATCTTTCTGTTGCTGAGTTAGACTCTAATGACGATTTTGTTAACATGCACACACAAAAGCACTGTTGCACGTGCAGAGAGAGAGACTTTAATCAGTCTGAATTTCCTATAGTGTAATACAAATCAGACAAAAGTAAAAGAAATTTAATGCTTTGTACAGGGAGAAAACTAGAGGCAACAAAACTAAAAACAACATCAATAATAACACCGACAAAAACCCAACATGTTTGCAGGTATTGAAAATAACGATATCAAGATTGGTCAAATTAAAAAGAAATATATTAAAAAGATAGCCCTTCAATTTAAGTCTATTTTAAATAGTTACACTTTAGTAAAGGATTTCATATCTATTCATGATGGGGGATAATTATATTTCTAATTCTGATGTTATATTTAGCCATTTACTGAGACTCTGAAGAGGACATGAACCCAACACTCAGAATAACCGTGACTCCCCAAGAGTTGTCACATGCTCATTGTTTATAAGTAACTACTTTGTTCACTAGATACAGGCAGTGCCTTCTCTCAGACATATAAATGCTCACCTGCGCATTTAGGTGAGCAGGGTGCTCTACACATGGAAAATTCACAAGTCTATTGTCTTCCCCACTCCCATTATATATATTAGGAATTAAATCGAGGAATATTTTCAAGCCATAATCTCAAATCTAAATGGAAATGGCTACATAATTAACAGACTTACACTTAATAGGTATCTGTTTACCCCATTTGCTGTATTTAGAGTAAAGAAAACCACAAGTTGAAGTTGATTAGGTCAGTTTGATTTCATAGATTCCACAGAATAACATGTTTTGTCTACTCTAACAGAGTAAAAGGGCTGTGCTTCTCCTTTCACAATCCCAGAGTACATTCCTCATTTGCGTTTTGGGAGTGTTGTAGCCTTGGACAAGTCACTTAAGCTTTGTGAAACTCAGTTGGTTTTTGCTGCCCTTTAACACAGAGATTGCATTAGATGTGTAGAATCATGTGTGTGTGTGTGTGTGTGTGTGTGTGTGTGTGTGTGTGTGTGTGTGTGTTTGTGAGTGTGTCTGATATAGACAAGATGGCCTGGTAAATAAATTCATCAGCTCCCTTCTGACAGACTGACAGGTGTGTGGTGTTTCTCTGTGTGTGCATGCTGATCCTGGCAGGAACAGTCAGAGACCTGCTGCTTTAACCCTCAAAGGTAACCTGAAGGAGTGCTCCAAATGCCCTTCTGCAAGCATCATTCACCAGGGAAGACTGCTCAATGATGACTGAAGGATTGTGCTTATCACCCTGGCTGTCTCACAGCTGGCACATGTTTGTCCCATTTCCAGATGCCATCTGTAGTATTTTCAGGTACTATCAACATGGATGCTGAGACACCACATAGAACCGAAGTATTTACTACTGTGTACACATCTGGCATTTTTGGAATTGTAGAAGATAATTGACAGTCTAATAAGATGCTTTTTAAAAAATCATCCTTGATATTAAAACTCCAATTAACATTGGCTCTAGCAGTAAAGTAGATGTTGAATTCATAGGAGAAAAATAGGAGATTTTGCAATAACAATGTTACAATCAGAGTACTCTATTGTATATTTCTCAATTTTACAGAAAGTCAAATTTTGAGCATGGTTGTATAGGTGTAAGTTATTGTTTGGCTCTGTTTTAAATGATGCAATCTTTTATATGCATTTTAAATTATTTTTCTTACATTTTGGGTTTTACAATAAATATATGTGTGTGAGATTACTCTTAACTACCAAACTTCACAATCTCCCTAATTTATATACATATCAATCATTACTTCCTTGCTTGAATTGCTTTTTATGTATTTTATTATTAGCTTAAATATCTGATGACTTCATTTTGCTATTTATGATTTTTAAGGGTAGTGGTTATAAGCAGTTAATCTGCTTTACCTAAAGTCATAATGAAGAAAAAAAGGCATTTTATCAAAATATAAATAATGTTTCTAATGGAAAACTTGAATGATACTTGAGAAAAATCCTATCTAATATCAAACTTGAATATGTAAACTATATATTTTATTCGCTATAATATGCTACAGTAGAAGATTGCTCTCTATTTTATATGATATAGCATTGTAAGATACATTATTGGCAACAAAGAACTAAAAGATACTAAGTTAATAATAAAATAATTTGAATATAGTATCACATTATAAACTATATATCTACTCTGTATATACAAGAGAAAATGGCTATTGAAAGAATTCATATTTCTAGTGTTTCTATTTTGTCCTTCTTCCTTTTCTTCTCCAAAGATACTTTGTTTAATATTTTAATCCTGCAATTAAATGAAGACTTATTAGTTAATAATGTCTCAAATGAAGATTTTACTTTTATATATAATCATGTGGTTTCATACAAAAAAAGTTATGACTTTACAGTCAGTGATATGGCTAAGCAGGTTGAAGTACTTGCTATCAATACAGACCACCTGAGCTTGAGCAAATGAACCCACAAGGTGGAAGAAAAAAACTGAAGTCACCAATTTTTATCTGACTACCACGAGCGTGCATGCACACACACACACAAACACACACACACACACACACACACACACACACACACACACACCCCATATATGCATAGTAAGATTAACACAGAAAATGCTATTTAAAACAATTCAGAATACTACTATTAATTAACCTTATTTTTCAGAAGATAGAAAATAATGAGTCAGGCTATTTATCCCTGTGTCATTATTCTCTACACAAATTTCACTTTCTATTGAACTTTCTTCCCAGATGTCCACATATAACTCCTATTTCACTAGCTTCTGTCTTCTTTCAGTATTCACTGAAATAATGTAAAATAATTGTCTTTCAGTTGGATTCCAAAATTTTATTCTATTGACTCCATTCAATCAGAGTTTTGAGTATGAAAAAATAGTTGTCTTTCTTAGCTCCAAATGTAACAACTTGAATAGTGACATATATACATATACATATTTTGGTCAGTCCATTGCATTGAATCTTTGACCTCTCATATGTTTAACAAGAGCTCTAACACCAAGCTATATCTATAGACCTCATATAATTAGTTTTAATCTCAATTAATTAACTACCCTGTGATTAATGGCAACATGTTAAAATAAACTATGTTCATATTGTATGTTCATATTGTTTTAGAATGGATAATGAAATATCATGTGACTTTATAATCTGCATGTTCAACATCAACCAAATTTCATTAGTTTCACTTAATTATAAAATGACAGAGTAGAACAAAATAAAATAAATTAAATTTGAATGAGTTGCAACAGAAATTTCCCTGTAAGAGAAACTAGGTGAGAGTTATATAAACTAAACTTCAAATACTGTGTCTTCCCTTTGTATATTGAGATGCAGTTGGTTTTCTGAATTTTTTTCATGTAATTTAGTAAATTATTTAAATTAAGACCTGATTCTTATTGGCATGACTATTCAGGAAATGCATAGTAAAAGCTGAAAAATTAGTCCTAATATTATATCTCTTTGTGTTACTAATTTATTTCCTAAACAATATATTAACAATCTGATTCCTGTTAAATTCTTAGTTTGTATCGATTACACAACAAAATAAATTTAAAAAAAAACCAGAAAACACCACTTTTATTTAAAGCACATTGCCCCTTTTCATGAACAAAAAAGGTTACATGTCAGGTCCAAAGGGTACTCAGGACAAAGCTAGGCTGTGGTGGCAGGTGGACCTCTGAGTTGGGAGGACAGCCTGGTCTACAGAGTGAGTTCCAGGACAGCCAGTGTTACACAATGGAACCCTGTGTCAGAAAAAAAAAAGAAAAAAGGAAGAAATGAAGGAGGAAGGGAGGGAGGGAGGAAAGGAGGGAGGCAAGAGGGAGGGAGGGAGGAGGGAGGGAGGGAGGGAGGAAGGAAGGAAAAGAAAAGTAGGAAACTAAGGACAAGTGGCTAACTGTGGTGCCTATTAGCATATCAAAGCACCTCCTTTTGAGTTAATTTTGTATCCTGCTACTTTGCTGAAGGTGTTATCAGCTGTAGGAGTTCCCTGTTAGAGTTTTTCCAGTCATTTATGTAGACTATCATATCATCCGCAAATAGTGAAAGTTTGATGTCTTCCTTTCCAATTTGTATCCCTTTGATTTCCTTTTCTTGTCTTATTGCTTTAGCTAAGACTTCAAGTACAATATTGAAGAAATATGGAGAGAGTGGACAGCCTTGTCTTGTTCCTGACTTTAGAGGAATCGCTTTGAGTTTCTCTCCATTTAGTTTGATGTTGGCTGTTTGCTATATATGCTTTTATCGTGTTTAGATATGTTCCTGTTATTCCTGTTCTCTCCAAGATCTTTATCATGAAGGGAGGTTGGATTTTGTTAAAGGCTTTTTCAGCATCTAGTGAGATGATCAAGTGATTTTTCTTTTTCAGTTTGTTTATATGGTGGATTACATTGATGGATTTTTGTATGTTGAACCATCCTTGCATCCCTGGGATGAAGCCAACTTGGTCATGGTGAATGATTTTCTGAAGTGTTCTTGCATTTGATTCCCTGATATTTTGTTGAGTATTTTTGCATTGATGTTCATGAGGGATATTGGTCTGTATTTCTCTTTTTTTAGTTGTATCTTTGTGTGGCTTGGGTATCAAAGTAATTGTAGCCTCGTAAAAAGAGTTTAGCAATGTCCCTCCTGCTTCTATTGTGTGGAACAATTTGAGGAGTTCTGGTATTAGCTCTTATTTGAATTTCTGGTAGAATTCTGCAGTGAAGCCATCTGGCCCTAGGCTTATTTTGGTTGGAAGCCTTTTGATGACTGCTTCTATTTCATTAGGGATTATACAATCCTCTTCACCAAAGGAACTAGGAAACAAGAAGGACTGTAAGAGAAAAATTCATGGTCCCCATAGAATGGGAAGTGCCAGGATCTCCTATGTTAATCGGTGCATGAGCTTAGGGGACAAGAAGCTGGCAGAATGTGAGGAGGAAAAGAGAAGGGGAGAGGAGGAAATGGAGGAACAGAAAGATTGAGTTTCAGGAAGAATAGAGGAGAGCAACATGAGATATGTCATAACAGAGGGAGCCATTATAGGCCCTAGGAGAGATCTGGCACTAGGGAAATTTCCAGAGATCTACAAGGATGACACGAACTGACAATCTAGGCAATGGTGGAGAGGCTACCCTAAATGCCCCTCCCCTATGATGAGACTAATGACTACTTTACATGCCCTCCTAGAGCCCTCATCCTGTAGCTCATGGAAGCAGTGGCAGACACCCACAGATATTCACTGAACTGAACTCTGGAACCCAGCTGCAGAGACAGAGAAATGAAGATCAAGGGGGTCTGGACCAGGATGGTGAATCCCACAGAAAAAGCTGACCTAAACAAGGGGGAGCACATGGCCCCCAGACTGATGGCTGGGAGGCCATCACGAGACTGATCCAGACCCCTGAAAGAGGATGTCAATGAGGAGGCCTCGGCACCCTTTGGGGCCTCTGGTAGTGGATCAGTATTTTTCTGTGGTGTAAGGATGGACTTTGAGAGCCCATACCACGCGAAGGGATGCTTTTTAGGCCTGGACCCATGGGGGAGGGCTTAGGCCCAGTCAAGGATGATGTTGTGGAATTTGGGGAGCCCTGGCCAAGGGCCCTACCTTCTATGGGGAGGGGTAGAGGGAGGGAAAGAGGGCTTGAGGGGGGTTGGAGGGAGGGGGGAGAGGAAGAAGGGATTGGCATGTGAAATTATAATTTTGTATAACTTAAATTTTAAAAAAAAGCACCTCCTTGTCTCCGGGCTCACTTTACCTATGAGTCCTCTCAGTTCTTCTCAACCTACCCTATATTTCTCAAGATTACCCAGCTTCTCATTCCTATATAGCCCTGCCATTTAATCCATGTGCCTCTTTGATCCTGTTAGTCCCCTCTCTCTTGCCTCCCTCTTTTGGTCCTCCTCTCTTACTCTCCCCCTTTGTTCTTGTCTCATGGTCCACTTCAGTCTACTGGCCATGATTTGTCTATGACTTTCTCTCCCTGGTCTGGACTCTTCCAGATAACTCTGATTATACTCTCCCTCATATCTACAAAAAACCTTCCCTTTGACAAACCAGTACAAAACAAAAACAAACAAATAAAGAACCCTACTATATCCTAGGGATGGTTGATGGGGGAAGTCCTTATCTGTATGTTTGTCTTATTGGTTGATAAATAAAGCACTGTTGGCCAATAGGGAAGCAAGATAGGTGGGGCTAGGAGTCGAGGAGGAGTCTGGTAAATGTAGTAAAGAAGAGTCACCATGTGATCCCAGGCAAGAGAGGACACATGCCTCTGGCATCCTCAATAAGATAAATCTTAATAAAATATATAGATTAATGGTTATGGATGATACTTAAGACAGAGATAGCAAATAAGAAATCCTAGTCATTGGCCAACAGCATTGAAACGAATATTAATCTCTGTGTATTATTTGTGGGCTCTAACATGGCAGTGGAACTCAGGCAGCTGGCAGAAAGAGTTGTTACAGATGGTTCTTACAGGTTTATTTCGTTGTCTCAAACTGAGTTCAAGTTGCTAAAACTCAGTATTAGGTAGAAGAAGAAAGTTACAACACATCAAATTATTAGCTAAATATTGTACTATGTTTACTACAGTAAATAGGCAGTTTGGAAAGAAAGTGATGGTTTAAAGATAAAGGAATGTGGAACATTCTTTTGGTCAGCCAATAATGTCAAAGGTAAACAAATTCTGTTCCAAGTATCCCAGACAATGTTCACTAGCAGTGAAATTTATTTGGATCCAGACTGGGGCAGGTGCATGCTTTATGGCCACAAAGCGTACTCACAACCTACATGTTCACCAACACACTTTTACAGTACACAACATAAACCAGCTCTCTTGAAGAGAAATTATACATGGAGCTTAAACAGAAACCCCGGAGAGTAATGACTTCATTTAAACATTTAGAGGCTAGCTCTCTGTCTCCTTGTCATTGTTGATTAATAACCATCCAAGTATGTAAGGAATACAAGAACAGATGCTGAGGGGAGATTCTGTGAGAAACTACTGTCTCCAAAATACTTACAATTTGTTGTTCTTAAATGACTTAGTTTTTCATAAAGAGAAATACAAGCACCATTTATCACAATGACTTCCTTATACATTTGTATAAACATGATTTATACCTATCAATAACTTAGTACAGTATTCCCTTCATTGTTAGTGTTAAATAACTAATACTAATTAATATTAATTTTTGATACTTAATTGGTGTAGACACACAAAGCAAAACTGTGATTCATTTTATCAGAATTCTTAGTTAAATTCTAAACTGCATTTTTTTCTACAATTTTTCCAATGATTCACCACATTTGTCAGGAAGAACTTTAAATAACACTTAACAGGGTTGTTACCAATTTTGTTCTAGAACCAGAAATGTAATTTCCAATCTTAGTATTTCTATGCTAGGATAAAAGATTTGTCAATGATCAAAATAATTACATTCAGTCTTAAAAATACAGCTGCCATTCATGAAAAGATGGGCATTATTTTATGTTAGACAATATGAAATGAAACAAGTTTTTCACTGTTCTTTGAAGATCAAAAGGATCTTCAGATATTGTAGAAATCACACATTCAGGTCAATTCTATGTCTGACTCAGAGAATATCTAAACAACATTAGTGTTTAAGTCTTACATTAGTTTGTTACCACTGTTGTAATGCATAGCACAAAACTACCACAATTTTAAAAATGTATTGAGACAACACATACATATAACCTTACAGTTTTGAAGATTACAATTCCTGAATGGGACTCACTGAGTTAAATGAAAATGTCCTCAGGATTCATTACTGTTTGTAAAGTCTATGGGGCCTAACTTGTCTTTTCAAGTTGCCAGTAGTTCTTGGCTTATGGTCACTTCCTACATCTTCAAAGATAATATTACTATCCAGATGCTCCATACTCTAGCTTCTCTGTACTTGTTTTCAGCATCCCTCACCACTATCATGGTTTCATCTTATTACCCATGACCCATCCATGTACTCCAGAATAAGCTTTCTATTTCACAGTCAGCCAGTTGGCAAACTTTTCCATCTAAAATTGTAATCCCCTTTGTTAAGTCATCTATCACATATTCCAATGACTGAATATAAATACCATGAGACATTATTTTGGCTATCATAAATCTTTCAAGTAGCCATTTTAGAGTAATGTTTATGCATTTGAAAGTGCTCTTTTCATATAAATAGGCATACTTTAAGAATGCGCATTTATTTTGTGAAGAGTAACAAATTAAGGAATGTTGAAAAAGAATGACTAATGTATATGTTTTATTTTGTGTACTATGTAAGCGTCTTTGGATGGGATCTATCTGATGGTCTTTGGAAAACAATATGAAAGAAGAAGACAATGGAAACAGAGATGTGAGGGTGTGGAGGAAAGGGAATCTGGCTCTCCTAGGAAAATGCAAGAGCATGGTGTGAAAAAAATGGTACCATTTTTGAAAAGCAGCATTTGGCTCCTTTGTACAGAACATATCAATGAAGGTAACAGCAGAATATGGAGAGAAATTTGAAAGCTAGTCTCCTAACACAGGTAGTAGATAGTAGGGATGATGGCATGGATGAAAAGACATGCAGGTATTGAGATTCCTTTAAAATGAAAAACAGGCAAAATTTATTTATTGAAGCCATTTGTCATAAGACACTGAAAATGGAAAGGAACTCTAGAAAACCATAAATTTTTTCATGAGTCAATGCTATTGCATCTCTCATTGCCAGAAATGGAGTCAATGCGGGTAGAACATATTGAAGGACAGTATCAAGATCTCCAGTTTTGGAGACATTAAACTTAGAGGTATAGTTTGTGTATGAGACAATACTGACTTGTCTAAAGAATTACTCTGTCTGCTTTCATTAACTGGCATGTTTCTTGGCCTCATTTGAAGCTTGGCAGAGCTATATGACTAGTTATAGCTTCAGGAACATGAGAGACAGAGATGCTCCTAAGCCCAGTATGTGCCCTCAGGAGAATTACATGGGCTCTTGTGTACTTCATCTGACCCCTATGTCCATACATCTAGGATTAAAGAGCTGTGTGGCAAACCTTGATCAGACAGAAGAGAGAGATTAACTGACACATGCTAAAACCACTATAGTTTGGAATGCTTTTTAAGCAGCTTAACTTGTGTCTTTGCTAAATATAACTTGTAAGAGAAAGCTATTGACTATACAGCTGAATCTGATCTGAGTTTTATCCAAAGGATAGCCTAGGGATTCTTGGCATTGAGGTGGTATTTGCTGTTAAAGACTGGAGGAACCACTGATGACTGTGCAATTCTTCAGATAGTAGTTAATTCTCTCCACATTTGTTAGCTCATTATAATAGAGTAAAATTGAGTGTTTTCTTTTAACCTTAATGACTAAAGTCATTTTTTATAAAGTCAGTATTTATTAGGCTAATACAGGAAGATTGGTGTATCAAAGATCACATAAGAGAAGAGGGGAGAATATGATAATATTGTTTGGTCTAACAATATTTATTTTTTAAGATAAATTTCATCTTTCAGAATGGATAGATTATCACAACACTCTATGATTTCACAAAGCATTCCAATTTGGAAATGAAGTCACCTGCCATATGATTATCAACATTTGGAAGTTTATGTTTTAGTTTTCTTGATGGAAGTTTTCATCTTATTAATGAATTAGTACTTGGGGAAGTTTATTTAGTGTCTGTACCTCATTCCCAGAAACTATGTAAGGGATTCTAAAAGCTTAAATATATTTATTTTCACTGTTTTAGTAGTGGTTTTACATGCATTCCTCAAAAATTGGTGTCTTATACACAAGACAAAGATGTGTTCAATTTTGCCAGACTTGCTTTTGGGAATTTTACTCTCATGCCTCAACAGAACAACAATGGTTAATGACGGCTTGGCTATTGACTACAAGAATAAACATTTCAAGAAATCATAATTACGCTGACACTTTGCCTTAGAATTTATGTGTCGCAATTAGTTAATTTTCGTGATATTAATGTATCTTTCAAAAACCTGTTATCTTGGGACCTTGAATAGGACACACCATTGGTTCATTTTCCTCCTGTGGCAACATGCCCCATAATGAAGAAATATTAAATAGATTTTCTCCTTGTTATTATAGTTGGGATTTCAAACCTATTGAGGAACTTTTGCTCACCAAACCTTATTTAATAAAGACCTTCAATAATCCACTGTAGGGAAATCAATATAATTAAATAAAATCAAAGATGTAGCATATTGTATATCAACGTGTGTGAACCAAATGTATATGAATACATTTTATTGAGCCATGAATCTGAACATGAACAGAATCAGGTTGTCCCCAGATTCGCCTGGCATTTTATGAAACCTATTATTCTTATCTGACATTATTGCGGTATAAGAGACCATAGTGACATTTGATTACATTCCGTTTTATTATTGCTTTGTAGCAAATTGTTCGCACAAATAAGTGATAAAAATGCAGAGGCAATTGCAGCAACATCACAAAGTCCATTCATCTTTCCATGAGTTAGTAATGTCCAAAACTGCATGTAAACCACTCGTCTGATCTCTTTATTCAGATCACAATGAAATAGTTGTATGACAATCCAGGCAAGACTACATTTCTAACCTAAAAATTCATATAGATATGACTACTGTCATATCTATAACTTAAAAACTACCCAAATGCAAAATATTTGACAACAAATATAAGGTTTGAGAATTCATAAGCTACTCAAAAACAAGTAAGCTTTTTATATTGGATACTGATATTTACATGTACTTATTTTTTATCATAATTCCCTGTATTAAACATGTACCAATTGTTTTCAAAGTGTATCATTTCTACCAAATTTTAGTGCAAATATTTTGTAGAATAAGGAAATCCAACAGTATTTTTGTAGTCATTTGTATAATTTTTCAACATTTTTATTTTTTAACGATTATCGTGTGTGTGTGTGTGTGTGTGTGTGTGTGTGTGTGTGTGTGTGTGTTTTACATCTTTGTGTATAGTTCTTATTCCATTTTAATACTGTAAAAGCCAAGATAACTAAACAGTAACTAGAAAGTTTGAACATAATTCTTAATTAATGTTTCTACATTCTAGATGAAAACTTTGTAAGAGTTAATTATATAAATATGAATATCCTACTAGCATATTATTATCTTGTATTTTACGATTAGTTTTCCATAGGTTTGCCCTCATGGAATTTACTCTTATTAAAAAGTTTTGTCACAACACAGAGTACTAACCACTATATGATCACGGGGTGGGGAGGAAATGAGGGAGCAGGAAGGTTGAGTCCAGGAAAGAATAGAGGTGAGCAAGATAAGAAATAACATAATAGAGGGAGCCATTATAGGTTTAAAGACAAATCAGGCACTAGGGAAATGAACGCAGATCTACAAGGATGACACCAACTAACCATCTAAGCAATAGAGGAGAGGCTACCTTAAATGCCCGCCCCTGATAACGAGATTGATGACTAACTTACATGCCATCCTAGAGCCTTTATCCAGCAGCTGATGGAATAGAAGCAGATACCCACAGCTAAACACGAACTGAACTGGAGTCCAGTTGCAGAAAGGAAGAGTGATGAGCAATCAGGTCAAGATCAGACTGGTGAAACCCACAGAAACAGCTGACCTGAACAAGGGGGAGCTCATGGTCCCCAGACTGATAGCTGGGAAACCAGCATGGGACTGATCCAGACCCCATGAAAGTGGGTGTCAGTGAGGAGGCCTTGGAAATCTATGGGGCCTCCTGTAGTAGATCAGTACTTATCCCTAGCATAGGAATGGACATTGGGAGCCCATTCCACATAAAGGAATACTCCCTGAGCCTAGACACAAGGGGGTGGCTTCGGCCTTTTCCCAAAGTATATGACAGACTCTGAAGACCTCTCATGGAAGGCCTCACACTCCCAGAGAAGCAGAAATGGTAGGGGATAGGTAGGGTGTTAGTGGGGGGCATGGGAGGAGGGGAAGGTGAGGGAACTGGAATTGACATGTAAAACAATCTTATTTCTAATTTAAATTTAAAAATGGAAAAAAATCAACTTCAGAAAATGATGATGATCTTCTCTGAGGAGCGGATAGCAGTAGGGTGGGGCATGGGAGTGGT
Organism: Cricetulus griseus; assembly: GCF_003668045.3. Lineage (NCBI taxonomy): Eukaryota > Metazoa > Chordata > Mammalia > Rodentia > Cricetidae > Cricetulus > Cricetulus griseus. The sequence goes on from NC_048595.1 coordinate 422,121,588, forward strand.
TGGAGGGACAGGTGGGAGAAGAAACTGAGGTTGGTATGCAAAATAAGAATGTTTTAATTAAAAAATTAATAAAAAACAAGGGAATGTTTTTGTTAAAAAAAAAGTTTTGGTCCAATGTTATAACTTCTTACATTGTGTTAAATTTATCCACTGTCCATATATTAAAAAAATAACACTGACTCTTTATAACTGAAATAAGTATAAAACCACTCCATGAGGGAATGTCAGCAAATATTAACTCATTCCTTCTCTCTCTCAAGAAAATTCCTTTACTCAAAGTGATGTCACTGCATCCTTTATTTTATCCATCTTGGCAATAAAAATAGTACCAGTAAAATGGGCTAACTCAATGGTAATAACCATCAGCCCAGTCTGGAAACATCACAGCGTGCAATGTTACTGTTTATGTGACAAAATTACATTCATTTTTGCCATGGCTTTTCAATTATCTGCTTTCAGTAGAAAATAATTCTATATAGGTAAGTCAGACAGCTGTGATTCAAAAACAGTATAGTATATAATAATTTAAAACAGGATGTTAATATAATAACCTGATTTTTCAAAGTAAATACACATTCTTTTTTATTTATAATGTTTATTTAACATAAAAACCACAGTTTTCCTTCCCTGTTCTCTTGTTCCCTCCCCCCTCCTTTCTGCAAATACCATACTGTTTTCACTATGATAGCTTTGTAATGTATTTTGAGTTTCCCTCAACATTATTTGACTATTCTTGGTCTATTGTCTGATATGAATTTTTATATTTTCCCCTCTTTTTTCCTTTAGAGAAGAATGTTGTACGGAGTTTGCTATTGCATTGAATCTCTTCATTGCTTTTGGTAGAATAGTTATTATTACAATATAAGCCTACCAATTCATGAGCATAGGGTGGTTTTTCCCCCCATTTCCTAAATCTTCTAGGATATTCAGTTCTTGTTATAAACAGTGATAAGTGTGGCTCTCACTGTTCATCACAGAAACTTTTCTTTGTAGCATACAGGCACCATCACTCAAAACCACCACTGGACACAATGCAGAGAATTAATGATTATGAGGTTCCTAGACCCAGTGGCTGCATCTATAACACTATTCTTACATTCAAGGCTCAGGAAACACCAGGGAAGAGGGGCTGAAGATTATAAGAGCCAACAGACAAGGAAGTTGGCTGGGAGACTGAGTGTCCTAGAAATTACAGTGAAGCTATTCCCATGATACCTCAAGAATATGGACTCCTTAACAAGACCTGAACAAGGAAACCATAAATAGCCATGCTAAAATGGAAAAGACAAATCTCACTGGGCTTCATCTCCTACATACTAGGAGCTTTACTCTTTCCCCATAGATGTTTACTGTACCAATATTACTATCAATTTCTAAATTCATGAATCTGATATTTATATGAGAGTAGTCCCTAGGTGGCAAACATATATTACTTTATATTCTTAGAGTAATCATTTAATACCTTAATATGTTCCTGAAAATCAGTTTAATTTAAATTTGGCTAAATGTTTATTATCAAGTAGAATATGCCAGATAAACTGACAGAAATTGGTGTCAGATATTCACATACCATTGTACAATTATTTAAGAAATTTCCTGTGTGAAATGAATATCCACTAAAATTTATCAATTATTTGTAGATGCCTAAACTCTATAAATACATTTCACCAACCAATCTTAATTAATAATTATAAAAATACAGTAATGGTAGTGTTAACATTCACTTTGCTATTTTTGGATGATATTCTAAATTTTAAGATTTGTCTGAAGTGTTTTAAAACACTCACTTATAGCTTGTAAAGCTCAAGTGTTTTTAACCTGATGTGTGAAGCAGTTATAAACAAGGTGTTAGTAGTAAACTACATTTTTTACACAATATTTGATTATTTATGTCCATTCATTAATTATTCAGATGCAATCAAATGCTCATCTTAGAGATTCTTCCCTAAATTCAAATGTCTTAGGTTATAAGTTTCTCAATTAGAAAAATAAGTTTTATGCCAATTAATGAAAAACTAAGTCTCATGTCAATACTTCTTATTAATCTGTAGATTTTATGTAGAAAAAACAAATAAAAAGCATTTTAAAACATGTTGTATAAAATTAATGATCAGATACTTAAAAATAAAACCAATATGGTAGTTTTAGGGATTATCTAGCAGCAGTAGGGTGAAAGATCAAATATTAACAGAAGTATGCAGGAGGGTAATTTTATTCAGATCTTGGAGGCACATGGATGTGTTTAACTATTCTACGGTATAACATGGAAATATCACTGAAAACTTGAAGCATGTATATGACTGGGAAGATTCACAGCAAGTTTGACAGTAAGAATATTGAAAATTCCTATTTTGTTGCTAATAATACTTTTAATAAATTCATACTACAGTTCATAAATTTTGTAAATATAGGCTGGTTAAAGGAAGTAGGATATTCCATTTGTGTTGACATTTAAGAACTGGCAGACCTGTTTATGAAATAAAATGATACACAGTTAGAAGGCATGCCCAACACTCTACCTGTGTGTCCCATGTTGCCAAGGGTACCTGGGGGAGAGGGGAGTCTGAACACAAAAACATTGTGACTTTACTTAAAGCATA